>NC_045603.1:82756014-83031014 GCF_009762305.2 Zalophus californianus
ATTTGCCCCATATCTCCTGCTAATTTTTGCCAAGGTCTGTCTTATCTAGAGACATATTCAAAACCAGTATAACCTTTTTATTTTGCTATTTGTCAAACTGTAGGAGCATCAGGGTTTCAGTTAATCTATGCTACTTGCAAAGAGACACATTGGTCACCATTTACATGTTAGTTACTAAGTCCCAGTAACTCATATAAACAAACTAATCTTCAGAATTCAGATCATCTTGGAGACTTTTTTAATTGGCTAAATTTGTAGTCTGGTTGATCCAGACTTGAGTATTTGATATTCACAAGAGCACAGACTATGGATACAGAACTGTAATAAAGTTTCCATAGAATATAGTAGTTTTTAATGTGTGTAAAATAGCTGTCACTGTCTAGCTTATTAAACACTGCGGATGAAATGCTTTCAAATACAATGTCTTTTTCCAAGAAAAACAACTGAAAAGTCAAGCATAGTTGCATAGTTAGGCAAACCGTGTCTTAGATAATAGAACTGGAACACAGAATGATTTATTATTTCATATTTGTGACTTGGGCCCCAGAACATTTTTTTATCATAGCTTGAGTTCTATGGCCTTGCACACCCATGGTAATAGCCTCTTTGTCTTAAGAAAAGCAGCCTCCTCTGTATAAATAACTAGTCTTGATTTCTGGTAGATGGGCTGGGAAAAAGTAGAAGTTTGTTCTGAAATTTTGATCTTCAGCAGTTGGTAGACTGGTAACATGGTTTACTGAGGTAAAGAACACTGGAAGAATTAAAGAAATAGAGCTTTGTCGGGATGCCTGAGTGGCTCAGTTGGTTAAGCGTCTGCCTTCGGCTCAGGTCATGATGTCAGGGTCCTGGGATGGAGTCCCACGTCGGGCTCCCTGCTCAGCGGGATGTCTTCTTCTCTCTCTCCCTCTGCCCTTTCCCCCGACTCATGCTCTCTCTTGTGTGCTCTTGCTGTCCTCTCTGTCTCAAATAAATAAATAGTTAAAAAAAAAGCAACAGAGCTTTATTAAGTCCAAATGCCAATTTTGCTAATTATTTAGGAGACAGTTGAAAACATGGTCTGGATGTTACAGCTAGAAAGGTCCAGGATTAATTTACATAGTCATGATAATGGAAGTAGACAGTGTGACCAGTGAAAATATGTAGATTTTATTTTATTTTATTTAAGGATTTTTTTTTTTAAGAGAGAGAGAGTGTGTGTGAGGGGCAGAGGGAGAGGGAAAAGAGAATCTTAAGCAGGTTCCACGCCCAGCACAGAGCCCGATGCAGGGCTCAGCCTCACGACCCTGAGATCACGATCTGAGCTGAAATCAAGAGACAACTGCTTAACCGACTGAGCCACCCAGCTGCCCCTTAAGGTTTTTTTATTTTTAAGTAATCACTATACCCAATGTGGGGCTCAAACTCACAACCCCAAGATCAGGAGTTGCACTGCATACTCCTTCGACTGAGCCAGACAGGCACCCCAAACATATGTAGATTTTAAAGAGAAGAGTATTATCCACAGAACTTGTGTGTGTGTGTGTGTGTGTGTGTGTGTGTGTGTGTGTGAAAGAAAGAGAGGAGGGCAGGCATGGAAAGGTCAGCAAAATAGCCACAAGAGAAATATGGGAACACAGTATAATATCATAGAATAGCTATGTTTATTTATTGCATGCATCATATTCAGTTCTTGGTAGAATTTTTATTTTTCAAAGACAATGCTTTCCTTAAAAATTTTATCCAGATTTAAGAGATGCTTATGGATATTTTGCAAATCATAACACTTAAGATGTGATTACGAAATAATAAAACTCACATAAACAGAAAATTATTTAAATGAAGAGAAATAATATCTTCTGGCAATTAAGTAGAACACAAACTGGGAAAATTAAAGCAAATGTTATTCTATTATATGAATTTGTTTTCCAATTTTATAGTTATAATGATTATCATATTGAGCCCTAACTGGTAGATACATTCTATATGAACATATTTTCTATATTTGATGCTGTTATGCATAGATTAAAGATTTATTACTGGTGTACTTTACATAGTTAGTTCTCTTAAGAATACTTATAGAAAATATCCTCTGGTAAATACCATTTAATTCATTCTAAGAATAACTTGTGGGGTTGAGCTTGATAAAGCTGGAGTGTTACATTTTACTGAGGCACAGATTTGTTGTTTTTGAAAAGTATGGAATATATCAGTGTATCTATGTATATAGATTTTTTTAAAATTTTCCTCCTCACATATATCTGGCAATACCTAGATCAAGAAGATTTGATTTTGTTTGTTGCATTCAAACAAAAGTAAAAGTGATTTTGTGTTCTATTACCTTTTACTGTGATCTCCTTGTAGACCTTGAAATTGAAATTGGCATACTTGTAAATATGATTTTCTTTCTTAGGTCTTTTGAATGTTTATTTACTTGACAGATAAATTATCATTGAGAATTCATTGGCAACTTTGGCTATATTAATATAATAGGAAATTTGCCTTAAGCGATCTAGGTTAACATTTCTGTATGTAGTATCATGCAAGTAATTGGGTCTAACATGATAATTTAAAAACTGAGGCTCTCTCAGTGCATAACTCAATTCTTGAAATAGGTTAGGCATGAAAGATAAACTACCACAAATATAAATCTTATCTGTAGCATTTTTAATTTTGATACAACTAGCCAGACAAAATCTATTTTGAACCTAACACTTAAGAAGGTTGTTTAAATGGACAAATGCTCCTATCCCTCTTATAGATAAACAGTGAGAACAGCTAGCTTGCTTTGAAAGCTTTCTTCGTAGTAATGATACATTTGTACCAATTCATTCATGTATTTTGGGCTTCTTGTAATCAATAGCATGTAACCAAGGAACATTTTTTTTGAAGATTTTATTTATTTATTTGAGAGAGAGAGAATGAGAGATAGAGAGCACGAGAGGGAAGAGGGTCAGAGGGAGAAGCGGACTCCCCGCTGAACAAGGAGCCCGATGTGGGACTCGATCCCGGGACTCCAGGAACATTTTTTTTAAACATTTATTTACTTAACTTGAAAGAGAGAGAAAGAAAGAATCTCAACTCCCTGCTGAGCATGGAGCCCGATGTGGGTCTTGATTTCAGGACCCTGAGATCATGACCTGAGCTGAAACCAAGAGTTGGATGCTCAACTGCTTGCTCAACCACTCAACCAACTGAGCCACCCAGGCACCCCACCAAGGAAAAGTTTAAATCTCTCTTGTTTGCAAAATATTTAAACTTTGACTTTGCTCCTGTACATGTGATGCTTTACTTTAGAGAGTAATGTAAAAAGAAATACTGTATTCTCCATTAAGAACAGGCCAAAGACAGATTGAGGAATAATCACAAGGTATAATAGTTCACCTTCTCCCTCATACCACATTTACCAGAAAGGATGTGTTTTGTTCTATCACTACTAGTAAGAATAAGAAGAAGCACCTGTTCATTGACTATTGTTGAACATAGGTATTATTACTATTGGACTTAAAATGTATGCTAAGGACAGGGTAAGGCAGCCTTTGAAAATAGGTTAACATAATTTATCGTTTTTTTTATTTCAAAAAAATGACAGAGTTGAATTAGAAAAATGAATAATGCTTGCATTGGGAGTCAATTTTTCAATTCTTTTCCTTCCTTCCTTCCTCTTCCCCTTCCTCCCTCTCTTACCTTCATAGATGTTCTTTGCCACATACGGTCTCAGATGTCAAGTACAGAGGAAACAAGAATTACTGACTTAATTCTTACCTTGGTGATGGGAGACTCCTCGAATTCCCATTCAGTATTCTTTGTATTATGAATGTTTGGGGAGCCGAGGAGAGCCATCTGAGAAACAGGCAAGGAGAAGAGTCAGAAGAAAGGTTTTCTTCTTCATATACCATCTCATGCTTCCTTTTTACACATAGTAGCTTACTTACCTTCTTATAAAACTACATTTCTTGGATATATTTCTCATATCAGACATAAAGATTTATAATTTACATTTAAAACAATTTTTATAATTTATACTTTGAAAACGTTTACTTAAATGTGGCAATTCTGCTATCTGAAAAAAAGGATTAATTGACAAACTTAAGGAAAAGGTTACTAACATTCTCATTGGGCCTTAAGATACTCATTTTTATCCTGTATAGAGCTTCTTTAGCTACAGTAAACATGGAAATAGTACAGTTTATTGGTACTTAATATGTACTTAATATGTTCCTTTGTTTAAACTCAGGGGGTCCTGGCACACATCATGTGCTCAATAAATATTTGTTGAATCCTTCTAATAAACAATATATAATTTCTACTTTCCATGTTCTTGTCAAATGGTATAAAATCCGAACTGTGCTGTTACCAAAACTGTTATCTAAAGCTCGGTTTTTGTCAGATGCTCAGATGCAAAATAGAATACTCGTATCTGATTACTCTAAGCCCAAACATAACTAAAGTTTTCCAAAATTTTATCCCTGGATGAAGCAGAATTTCATCATGTTCCATTCTTAGACCATTGTACAATTGCTTTTATTAAACTATGTTTTGGCATTATATCATTTCTGGGCATTGAAGAATTTAAAAAGAAATGTTCATAAAAAACACGCTATCTCAAGGATATATAGTTCACTAAATCAAATCGGGTGTTCCATTAATGAGGACCCATGGGAAGACTTTCACTTAGATTTGTGCATAAGGAAAAGCTTTTTTATACCTATGCAACTGATTTTTTTTATCTGATAGACATCATAAAACTGTAAACTGTTTCTCCTGTAGTTCTGAATAGTAGGAATTGTTAGAATTCATACCATACCTTAGGTTTATATCTGCTACTGTGTGGCCTGACCCTCTCAATTCATTTTATTCCAAATCATTCCTATCTGCATTTGCACACTTGTTTTTGTTTTGTCATTCTCTGTCTCTCAGTAACTCTGGCTCTTTTTTTTTTTTTTTTAATAAGTGGAAGACACAAAAACAGGAGTGAATATAGCAACTTTTTCAAAACACTTTCACATCTATTTTAGCTATCATTCCCTCTTTTTATTTTGCCTAGTATAGTATCAATAGGAATATCAATACTAAATAAATATATGAGCAGTTATCCTTTTCTCTGTGTTCAGATGGTAAGACAACTTCCCCTCCTTTCAGACCATTGTCTTCTGCTGTTGCATCTCAGGGACTCAAAGAAGAGTACTTTCTCTTTTCTTACATATTTCCCCTGCAAATGGAGGTGATAGATAATGGTCATTGAACCTTGAACTGTAATGTAGTGAATTTATAACTCATATGTCATTTTACAAATAATATCAGGAATGCTTCTAGATTGTGTAGTATATCTAGACTAAGCCGAAGTATCTTTGATTGATGGGGACACAGCAGGCACTGTGGTTTATTTCTCAAATATGCAGCATAACACACAATACTGTGTTATTTTAATAATGACTAAATTCCCACGTTAGCAATAGGTGTTCCTTGTAAGGAATATAATTAGGATTATAATTAAGTTGGTATTGATATATTTCAGATGGTGGTGTTCATCATATGTGCAACCCTTGGATCAGAACAAATGTGTAATTCTCTTTAACCCATAATACAGAAAGGAGACATTTTTAATTGCCCTTCAGTATAATAGAGTATGCGACATTTGTGGCTAGGATTCAGAAGATCAGGTCTACTACAAGCACTTCTGCTGACTCAACATAAAAATCACCATATCAGATGACTTTGTCGTTTTAGTTTCCCATTTGTGTCACGTTTACAACCACCCTGAACAATACCTTACAATAACATTTTTAGCATGGATAAGATTTGAGAGTCTCATTGCTCTCAATTTAAAACTTACTGATAATAAAATGATTTGTTTACTCAAGAACTCAAAAGCATTTTAATTCCAATGTCTTGTAAAATTACATGACCACTGTATTGCACCCTTGATAATTTTAAAGAAGGCAAATGTACTGTAAAAGTAGAATTACAGAATTTTAATAAATTGTAAAAGCCGTTTAGTTTCTTAGCTGTTATGTGACATTTATATCTTAACCCAACCAATATTTACGGAGTATCTATTGTATGTTAGGCACTGTTCTAACTCTTGGGGATACAAAGAAAATAGGAAAATAAGACATAGTCTCTTCTCTTAAGGACTTTACTATTTAGGTGGGAGACATTAAAAAAAAGGTCTATAAATTACAGCACACCCTGGTAGATGTTTTGGTAAGACAAAGCTGATATTCAGCAGGTACATACTAATAAACATTAAAATTATTCCTCGCCATTGGTTACTAACCAGTGTCTCCAGCCCCTGAGTGCCCCTTTACTACTCTGGATGTTTCAGTCCTTCCCTTAGGGCCACTTTGGCATCGCCAACATCCAAGAATTTAATGTCTGGCAATTAATGTAGGGCTTTCATGTTTCAACAACTTTAGTTATTGGGTCTGCAGTGCCACTTGTTCAATGTGTTAGATTTTTGTTTATTTAAGATTATTTTGAATCGCACCCCCAGATGCAAACATGTGCAGTGATAGCCAAATCAAACAGAGACCTTGAAGAGGGCTTTCTGGAGGAGGCTGTGCTTAAGCTGACTCCTAAAAACTGAGTGAGCATTAGTTAGAGGAAAGGAGAATGATGATCCCTCATAGCATCACTAATAATTAGTTCATTATTCAGTACTTATTTGAACAAGTCTTGAATCAAGAAGTAAGTGTTTCACAAAGCAGCTGAGTCCGTCATGAGACACTCAGTTCTTAAAAACTTCTTCCTCTTAAGCTTAAAATAATTACCAAATTTGGATCCTATTTTGTCATTAGTGAGTTTGAATTGCTTTTATAAAATAATCACAAAAGAGTTAATAATGGGGGAAAAAGTGAGCTAAATGTTCTTCACATTTCTTAAAATAGCATGCTCATACTGCAGACAACATTGGAACTTAAGAATGTCAGATCTCCTCCTGATCCATAGATTCAAAGCCTTAAATACTTTTACCATAGCATTTACATTCACATAACAAATACTTTATCTATTCGTCTATTGAGATAAACCTACAGTTAATTTTGAATGAATATTTAATTTTTACAAATTATAATGACAATATGTCTAGAATTTATGTGGTCTGAAACATCCTCTACCCCTCCACTCAAGCACCTGAGACCAAAAGAAGTTCTGTGATTTACCTAAAGTTCTGTAACTTTGGCTAAGTACTCGTGGGAGAAATAGTCACCTCTGACCTTTTTATTTTGTTCTGCCTTATGGGAACCCTGTGGGCAGCATTAGTGGTTCTCAAACTAATATTACAGTAAACCCTGCCTTTTACTATTAAAACCAAAAGAAATCTTACTAATTTGTAAAAACAGAAGAAAAAAATGTTAACAGAAATGATTTTCTTAATTTTGTTTTCCTTAATTTTATAATTTTTTTCTTAAACCTTTGATGTTAGTCATGGCTTATCGGATGGCAAGACAAGTGAAGAATGATGCAGACAAATATTAATAAGAATTTGAAAACAGTAAAAGTTACTTACTTTAAAAATGTATTTGATTTGTGGCTTTGTCATACTTTGGGGTTAGAGATGCATACCGATTCTATTAGAATTTCTTCTAGGAAAATAATTCCTAATTGATATAACAGGAGCATTGGTCTCCCACAAGAGCACTATGATTTCTATGTTTCTGCCACCTCAAAAAATAGATGTTTACTAAATATTTATTGAATTGAAATAAATTAGTCATTTCCAAAATAGTACCTCATTCCATTCATGTCATTTTCCTAGAAATTCCTTAGAATTCCTTAGTTGCCAATCAAGATCTAAGTAATAATTATAATCACTGAAAAGAGAATATGTGTGTTTAAAAAAGGACTTTTGATAATTTAAAAAACTGTATACATTAGCTTGAACGTATTGCCTAAAATGTGTTACCAAGAGTGTAGAAGCTATTTTTTCAATATTCTAAGTGGAAGGATGTCTTTCTGGTATGATTGAAATGCCACCTGTTGTGGGATAAACCAATGATTTCTTTCTTTCTTTTCTTTTTTTGATTTCAAACATTTCAAGTTTTATTGGTTTTTCTGACATTTTCAGGGGAAAATTTAAACCAATGACTTCTTAAGATCTGTATTCTATTATAGTAAGACTTTATTATTCTTGGGAAAAGAATTAGGTAAGCAACAGTGAAAGAATGGTCTAGTGATTCTTTTTAAAATAAAAAGCACTGAATCGATAACTGGAAAACTTGTTCTTATTTTAAATTCAAAGGAGTTTAAATAATGTGTTTTTCCCACTTTTTAAAATTTCCTCATAGTCTGCTTTCCTGTTTGTAATTCTGGCCCAAACAAGAAAAGAAAATGCTAACAAAAATGGGAGAATTTTTTTTTTAATTTAACAACACCATGAAAAAAAATCTATAATTCTTCTATTCTTGTTTAATTTTGGAAAGACTACTTAGTAGATTTAGATGGACTTATTAAAGTTAAGGAATTGTATCATTCTTTACATCAAAAAGCATTTCCTGTGCATTCTAATGTTTTTTTTTTTTCCATCTGTAAATCATGTCAGTGTTTTAGGAGCACTTTTAGAAAATGGATGGCATTAATAAACATTATTATCTGTATAAGTGATTTATTCATAGGTTTCTAATTAGTGAATTTTGAATTGATTAAAAGAAAACAAAAACAAAACAAAAAATTGCTCAGCTATATTTTTTGTTGATATAATTCCTTCTTAGGAAAGCAAAGTTATTAGATAAAAAACCTTTTGAAATAAACAGCAAAATTTACTCTTTGATTTACTATTTGTAATGATTAAGACTTTTCATTGAAATGTTTTTATTTAATTTTGCAACATCCATCCCTTGTTATTTTTTTCCACAAATAATTCAATGTTTAGTTTAAATACAAATGACACCATTTATACTAATCCTATAACAACAAACTGATGGAAATGGAAAAAAATCAGGTTTTTAAGAAAGTAGATTTTGATTTACAGCTTCTACAGACTAATTTTAATTATTGAAACATGATGAATTCTATGGCCGTCCAAATGTCCAAGTTCAGTTAAAGCTCTCAGGTTGGAAAACAATCACCTCATAGAATTTACTTTATATAATTCACTATAAGTGTTTTAAAAAATGTGTATCAGAAACAGTTGTTAGTTGTTGTGATCTTTCCCAAAGAGGAAATGTCAAACTTTAATTAAATGGATGATGAATTTTTAATGTCCTGAAGAAAGCATTGCAATACTCCTTCAAAACTGAGTAATCAGGAGAAGTCTGTGTGCTCACACAAGACCATTTTTTGCTGCATGTCCCCATTTTATTTCTGTTCATATATAAATGTGTAACGTGTTAACCGAATAAATCAGAGAGCCACCCACAGGTCTGGATGGAACTTTGGAAGCCCCGTCATCCAGTCTTTCATCTCCAAGGAGAGGCCCACAAGGATAGAGAGTTTGCCCAAAGCTATCCAATGATTGGTGGAAGAGCCAGGGCAGGAACCAGTCTTCCCATCCTCAAGCCTGTGCTCTTTTCCATTACTCCTTGTCTCTTTGTTTTATTAGGTTATTTCAAAAATTTATTCAGAAATTTCAGGTGTTAACTGTTCAGCAATTAAATTCTGAGTGAGTTAGGCTGTTAAGAAGACTAAAATAACTGGGTCATGGAAGATTAGTTATTTCTTACAGCAATCCTCTAGGTTATAAATTCCATGAAAGCAATGAGCTGGGTTGTTCGTTTTTCATTGCTGGGTTTCCAAATGCTTGTCCAAAGTCTAGTACAAGATAGGTTCTCTAAGTATATGTTGAATGTTGAAGAAATGAATTATAATGGCCTTTTTGGAGCCTGTCAGTACCATGCCACCAAAACATTAACAAAATATGTAACATAATTGTTATAAAATTTGTATAATTTACTGTGAAATTAAGAAAAAAAATAAAATGAAAATTTCTAAGTACAACTTAGATTTTCTTATGTTAGTTAATCTGTGGACTAATATCCTCTCTTCTTCTCTGCTTGCAGTGTTATTGCTGCTGTTGTCATCTGTTTGCTAGAAAAAGGACAAAGCAAAGACAGAAGAGTACTTTTCCTACTAACTAAATTCATGTTTGGCTAAAGAAAGTGAACTTCTGTTTCAACTCAGTTGCTCAGCATTTGGTCCAATTTTCTATATTTCTAAATAAAATAGTCATAAGCTACAACTATTTTCACATTTTGCTTAATTCCATCTAGTCCAAAAACATCATTTAATTATTCCCTTCTCTCCTCCAAATTGGTACATCTTTTAGGATTGCAGTATGACTAAGGTTTTCTTCTCATCAAATTGCTGCATTTACTTCCAGAAACTAGGCATACTTCCTCTGTCTTTCATTTACTTAACATTAAACTAACATTTAAAAGTTATTTTCTATGATCCACACTTTGTTTTAGGTGCTGGAGACACATTGATTAGCAAGGTAGGCTCTCATAGAACTTATATTCTAGTAGATGTAGACAGATAAGATCGTTTCAGATAATATGTGCTATGAAGAAAATAAATCTGTATCATAAACAGTGACTATGATGAGCTAATTTAGATATAATGATCAGAAAAGGTCTGCTAAGGAAGTGACATTTGAACTGAGAACTGACAGGGATGACAGTATGCTTTTCTTCATAGGAAAGGTTTCCAAGGCGCCTTACAGAAGAGCATTCATTAACTTGATGATCAGAGAGCTTACGGGCTTGTAAATCTGATTTTACCAGGGCACTGAGAGCAGATCCGTCTTTCTGCGGGAGATTCACTCATCTAAGCTCAAGAGATTAATTAATTAATCAATTAATTAATTTTTTTGGAGTATAGTTGACATACAATGTTACGTTAGTTTCAGGTGTACAACATAGTGATTCTCCACCTCTGTAGGTTATGCTCTGCTCACAAGTGTAGCTACCATCTGTCACCATACAATACTATATAATATCATTGACTGCAGTCCCTATGCTGTGCCTTGTATTCCCATGACCGATTCATTCCATAACTGAAAGCCTGTTATCTCCTACTCCCTTTCACCTATTTTACACATCCCCCCACCTCCTCACCTCTGTCAACCAGCAGTTTGTTCTCTGTATTTATAGGTCTGATTCTGCTTTTTGTTTGTTTGTTCATTTGTTTTGTTTTTTTAGATTCCACATGTGAATGAAATCATATGGTATTTGTCTTCCTCAGTCTGACTTATTTCATTTAGCATAATACCCTCTAGGTCATTCCATGTTGTTGCAAATGGCAAGATCTCATTCTTTTTAATGGCTGCATAATATTCCTGTGTGTGTGTGTGTGTGTGTGTGTGTGTGTGTGTGTGTGTGTGTATCACATGTCTTTATCCATTCTTCTATTGACGGACACAGGTTGCTTCCATATCTCAGATATTGTAAATAATGCTTCAATAAATATAGGCGTGCCTATATCTTTTTGAATTAGTGTTTTCATTTTCTTTGGATAAATACTAAAACCATAATGAGATACCACCTTACACCTGTCAAAACAACTAAAATCAAAAAGACAAGAAGTAACTAGTGTTAGCAAGGATGTAGAGAAAAAGGAACCCTTGTGCACTGTTGTTGGTGGCATAAATTGGTACAGCCGCTGTGGAAAATGGTATGGAGGTTTCTCAGAAAATTAAAAATAGAAATACCATATGATCCAATAATTCCACTATTAGATTTAATTTGTTTAACCAAAACTTAAATGTGTAGTTTTAAAATAAAGAATAACTACTACTAAGTTCAGAATACTGAAAACCCTTATGACGAAACAACCTTTTTCTCTTCCTGTAGGTAGATTCATATAGAAATCCAAATAATTGTCTTAAAGTCATTGGTAAGGGGTTGCCTGGGTAGCTCAGTCAGTTGGGTGTCTGACTCTTGGTTTCAGCTCAGGTTGTGATCTTGGGCTGGTGGTACTGGGTCCTGCATGGGTCTCTTTGCTCAGTGGGGAGTCTGCTGGAGATTCTCTCTCTCTCTCGCCCTCTCCCCCCTCTCCGTCTACCCCTTCCCCCCCTCGCGTGAGCATGCTTGCTCTCTCTCTAAAAAAATAAATAAACCTTTAAAAAAAGATGTTGATAAGGATGTTATTAGAATGAGGGAGTTGTATGAATTAGATATTTATAGCTAAGGCACCTATAACAATAAGGATGGGGCTGGCTTATGTTGGCTGTAACTTCAGGCATCCATCTGCACCTTGGGGATGGCTTTGCCAATGTGTCCAGGCCCTTGGTCATTTTGGCTGGGTCTGCCTTTCTGATCCTTTCTGCTCTTCATCTCATCTCATCTCAATCCTCCTTCCCTTCCCCCTCCCCAGTTTGGATGCCTCTCTGACTGACATTGTTTTTTTAAATTCTTAAGGACCTGAGGAGCCATTCTGCTTTTATATATATATAAATATATATATATATTTACATATATATCTCTCTGATTTTGTCCATTATGTTTTGATCCTAAGGGTTTCTTTTTTTAATCTATTAGAGAATTATATTTTTTTACTGTCACATTCTTAGAGAAAGCATGAACCCCATCTACTCAGTCCTTATGTTTACCTAGTTGAAGATGACACATGATCTAAGCTTATATAGAAGAGTGTGATTCTAAACTACTTTTTAAGAAGCATACATATGTATATACTTTTAGGTCTGTACTTCTATTGTCCATTCTAAACATTTCCTTAATGTTGAAAACTGAAGGCATAACTGGGATACCTCATGATACGCCCATGGAGGTTAGAATGAAGTTGACATTTCATGTTTGTTGCATGCTTCGAATGTGCTAGATGTAATGCTGTGGAAATGTCTGCTTTGTAAAAAAAAAAAAAAATATGTTCAGTCTCACCATTGAATCCCAGTCTTGTTAGTATAAGTGGCCTTTAGTTTCTTTTAACCTTAAAAAGTTATTATTTTCTGTCAGTTTAACAATCATCATGACTCATTGTTTCAGTTTAACTTAGCCTAAATAAAAGTAGTGTCTGGATTTGGCCTTTAATTTAGCTCCAGTTTTTCAAATTCTCCCAACTGTGTTGATTTAGGAATAAAGAAAAAACATACTCTCCAAAGAAAGACTGATTGTGTTTTAAAGAGCGAATAGTGAAAAAAAAAAATATGGAGAGGAGAGAGAGGAGAGGGGAGGGGAGGGGAGGGGAGGGGAGGGTAAAGGATGGGAGGAAAGAGGAAGAGAAGAAAAAATATATTCAAATAGTTTTAAAGTTTTACTCTGTTCAGTTTTCTTTGGCTTATACCTTTTTTTCATTTTTTAATAGTCTACCTGAAACCATTTTCCTTCTTTTGCTTTTCATTGTTTCAAAGTAATTTTTGAATTACTTAAAATGCAGGCGTGATAGTGGGTAATGAAATTAAACTATGCTTTGTTTTCCCTTTTCTTTTAGAAGAAGACAGTCACTGCTGTTTTTAACAATCAGACCTTGTGCATGCATGTTTTCTTTACTTCCATGCTTTCTGCAGTTATCTATAGTAACCATCATCTGTTAGCAGTATCATAGCACGTAGATTAGAAAGGAGGCAGCTTTTAGGCTTGTGGTTAGTTGGCCAAAGCGGAAGATGAGAGATTTTAAAAGAAAGAAAGAAAGAAAGAAAATCCTCCATAGTAACAACAGTGGTTTCCATTAAAAGCACAAAAGAAAAAAAGTGCAGAAAAGTTGAGCTACTTCTTATTCTTACGTTTGGTGCATTCCACTCTATCCAAAACATGCATACTGTCATCTCAGTCTTCATAGAACATTTAACACTGGGGTGAAGCAAGAGAATCCCCAGGTGAACATGGCTGCCAAAATCAGTAGATGGACTACAAGTGGTTAATAATTTTCTTTGCAAAAAGAACTCTTCGGTTTCATAAGTTGCAGCAGTACCACCAATCTTCCCTAACCCATCTCTCCCTTTCAGGAATTTCTTCTCCACTTTGTGCACACCCAGCCCTAGGTCTGCAGGCCTGATCTCCTCAGGCCTAGAACAGAGCCTGTACTTTATTTCCCTGCAACAATTCTCACTCGCTACCAAGACACACTACCTTACTGTGCTCCTCTCAGGTTTTCAAATACCACTCTTCTTATTTTGCAGTCATATTTAAAACACTTTTATGGCTACATGTTGTCCACTTCATCAAATGCACTCAGTATTACTACCTTCCCAAGACAGTGGCCTCCCAAGGCCTCAGTAATATAGTTGAATCGAGTGCTCATTATTCAACAGCTACCTACCAATATTGCCAAATAGAACTTTTGTACTTACTGTAGGTGCTTTATCACTCTATGTCCTGTTTTGTGTTCTTGTTCTAATTTTCTTTGCTGATTTAAAATAAATACTGCCCTATTCAAGAACATTGGACTAATTTTAGCCCTGACATATTTCTGTCTTCTCTATTTCTCATCACACTCAAGATCAGGACCCCTTCTTTGGTACTTACTTTTTTCCTTTGCTTTATGCATATCAGCTTTTCTTAAAAAAAATATATCTCTGGCTATATTGTAAGATACTTGAAAGCTGTAATTTAATCTTACAATTAAAAAAATGCAAAATGCCTAAGAAAGTGTTAAGCTTACTTTTTTGACTTACTGTTTTTTTTTCTTTAATGACATGTAATCTGTAGTCTTTTAATAGGAAAACTCAAATTGTTTCAAAATTAAGGAAAAATAGGGGTGCCTGGGTGGCTCAGTCGTTGAGCGTCTGCCTTCGGCTCAGGTCATGATCCCAGGGTCCTGGGATTGAGCCCCGCATCGGGCTCCCTGCTCAGCAGGAAGCCTGCTTCTCTCTCTCCCACTCCCCCTGCTTGTGTTCCCTCTTTCGCTGTCTCTCTCTGTCAAATAAATAAATAAAATCTTCAAAAAAAATTAAGGAAAAATGACTGCCATTTCTGCTGACACAAAGCAGTTAGGGATTAAGCTGCTTTCAGTTAAATTATGTAATTTATTTGATGTATTACCTCTATTTAATATATAAAATATTGCAGTATCTAAATTTTGCAGGTGATCCTAATATGATCATATCAATCTTTATTAAAAACAAAAACTTTAAAATTTTTGCCAAGAGACTATAAACAAATAAACATTGATTTTGGGAAAATTGCTGAGATCATTATGACACCTATTAATGGTCAGTATTGAACATTATCCTTCAAACCCACACATATACATACACTCACAGTCATGCTCAAAAACAGAACTTTTATCTAATTGAAACACAACATGCTGGGTTATTAGGTTATTTATCATTATATATGCACATATATATTTATGTATGCATATATTTATATTTATATGCATGTGTGTGTATAAAATCATAGATGAAAAAAATACTTGTGGGAAGTTTCCTGAACCCCAATGCTTGAGATCAAAAAAGTTGCCAGAAAACTGAAATAACAAGAATTTCTCAAGCAATTAATTTTAGATCAGTGTTTCTTACTCAAAATTCACTTTATGTCAAATTTTTCTTCATCATATGGACAAGAAGCAGTTCTAGCAAAGGATATGACTATATTATAAGTATGCATATTAAAGTCACAGGTATCTTCATAATATTCTACAAATTTAATAAAAAAACTGCCAAACTAAGTATGGTTGGTTATTTTTGAATTTTATGTACTAATATTTATTAAAATTATTTTTCTACATTTATTTTTGTCATGCAGAAGTCCTTGTTGGCACACAGTAGCGAGTCTCAAAACTTTTAGAGGAGTCTGAGACCAGTCAGGGAAAGTAAAGTTAAATGATTTTATTGGTTTCAGATGATTTTGTAATAAGTGTAATCCCTCCTTCTTGCAATGATTGCTCATGAACTTGCTCTTGTGGTTAAAGTATCATGAGGAAAAATTCAGCACTTCTCAAAATAGTATTTGTTAAGACCTCTATAAAGTGAGAATATTGTTAAATGATTATTTATGAAAACTGCCATTTTATATTTTGAGGCATAATATTTAAACATTATAATTCACTATGGAAAAGTTTTTCTGTGAAACTATCTGATGCTGGAAGCAATAAGGCCACACATTGGTCATAAACTTGGAATAATTTCTCTGGTACAGTTATTTTCCTATCTGGTAAAAAGACTTAATAATCTTCTGTTTCTTGAGAGCACTTAGATTGTATTCTCTTCTGACCATTTTCATCTGAGATACTTTGCTCTCATTTGTGTGTGTGTTGGAGGGGGAGAGTGGGTTCTACCTTCAGTGCCCCAGTTTCAGTCACCAATTCAGCCCCTTTTTAGTTTCATAAACCGTTTAGGCACTTTTTTTTTTGCCGTGAGCCTCACGACTGTTATGGAGAAGACATGAAACTTTTCCTCTCTCTCTTTCTTTCTCTCCCTCCAGTCATCTACACCTCTGAGCAATAGAATTACAAAATAAGGTCACTGCACAGAAGCATAGCATACAATTTGGCTCCCCTAGCCCTTCCTGCTAAAGGAGAGGGATTTAGTGATCTGATGATGTCAATTCCTGCTTCAGTTCATTCTAAGCCTTACTATCTCCTTATTTTGGTATTCAAGGTCCTTTATAGTGTGATCTCTCTTTACCTTTCTAGTTTTAGTTCTCTCTACTTTCGGTATCCATATGCCCTAGATATATCAAATATCTTTGAATTTCTTCAACTTGCTAGACTCTCTTTTGTTACCATGTCCTTCTCCATATTACTTCTCCTGCTCGGGTGATACTGTCCTCTTCATTCATGTGGAAAACACTTAGCTTTCAAAACGTGGCTTAGTTGACCTAGTTTTCCTTTGAACACCTTCTTGCATTAAAGTCCTTCTTTCCCTGAGTTAGACAGCTTCATTTTGTGTTTCATAGCATCCTGAGCATACTTCTGTCATAGCGGCTGGTATAGTGGTAATTATGAGTCTAAAATTTTGTTTTTAGGTCAGGGAATATAGCTTTCATCTTTGTAACCACAGTGCATAGCATAGTGATTGACACACTATGGGCATAGAATAACATAGAATAAATATTTGTTATGTAAATTATTTAATGAATAATAGGCAATTCTATTCTCAATTCTTAACTCATGTTGATTTTTAAAGAGATTGTAAAGATTGGGATATTATGTCTAATTTTTTTTTTAGAAAATGTAATCACATAGAGATACACAACTTATTCTTGCCTATATGCACATAGTAAAGTACAGATTCAATGTATAATTGATCTTTAAATCAGTACAGTGGAATCACATTTAAACTGGGTTTAGATTCTAAAGTCAGGGGGAAGGATAGATAGAATTACATTTCAAAATACCTCAGAGATTTGCCACAATGGAGACTATGATATCATTGTCATTTGGTCAGTCCACCTATTGCAACATGTTTCTGTTTCTTTGGTTGAGTCTTAAATGAAATTGTTGACTTGAGTTTCTTATTGAATGAAATGTATGTGTCTTTATTTTTTCTAATTCTATTTTATTATGTTATGTTAATCACCATACATTACATCATTAGTTTCTGATGTAGTGTTCCATGATTCATTGTTTGCGTATAACACCCAGTGCTCCATGCAGAACGTGCCCTCTTTAATACCCATCACCAGGCTAACCCATCCCCCCACCCCCCTCCCCTCTAGAACCCTCCGTTTGTTTCTCAGAGTCCATAGTCTCTCATGGCTCGTCTCCCTCTCCGATTTCTCCCCCTTCATTTTTCCTTCCTACTATCTTTTTTTTTTAACATATAATGTATTATTTGTTTCAGAGGCACAGGTCTGTGATTCATCTGTCTTACACAATTCACAGCGCCCACCATAGCACATACCCTCCCCAATGTGTATCACCCAACCACCCATCCCTCCCACCCCCCACCACTCCAGCAACCCTCAGTTTGTTTCCTGAGATTAAGAATTCCTCATATCAGTGAGATCATATGATACACATCTTTCTCTGATTGACTTATTTCGCTCAGCATAATACCCTCTAGTTCCATCCATGTCATTGTTTGTGTCTTTAAACATGAAATCCAAATCTTTTGGCAGAGCAAGATGCTCAAACTGGGATGAGCAAACAGGAACCAACAGAAGGAACAGCAAGCAGGCTCAAATTATGTGTGTCAACTTAGTGCAACTTGTTGAGGGCAGTGACAAACAGAATCATCTACCCTACCTAAATTGTTAACTTTTGACTTATTTTTCTTTTAATTCCTATTTTAAATAAACATAGTTGGATTTAGATGAATCAACTATTTGTGTAAAGTAATTCCAAAGTAAAGGAATGAAGGGCTTTTTTTTTTTTTTTTGCTTTATTCACACAAATACTTGTCACAGTTTTATAGCTCCTTCAGAAAACATATACTTATAGATATTAGTTAAATGTATGTGCAGTAAAAAGTTGTGTGTGTATTTGTGTGTATGTACATACAGAAACTTGGGAACAGAGGCAGATATTATGGTCACTGGAAATGTCTTTCTGACATAACTGATGTGTCCAGAAGAAGCCAAATCATTCACAAGACAAGGGAATCATATGGCTATTAGTTCCCCATAACCTATGCTGTTCTCATTACTTTCGTGATCTATTTAATCAAGGATAACAAGTATAGCCCTGCCTATATAATCACAGTAAAACTCTTTTCACATACAGAATCCATGAGAGAGAATTAAGAAACTTGGATAATGAAAATGTTTCCTTTTATACTCTAATTACAGATAACTTGAAGAATGGTCTTCCCACACATCAGGAATGACTTCCAAATCATACATAACCTGAGTCATCTTAAAGCAAAGAGGATCTTTAAGAGTCTGGCAGAAATTCGTATACTCATTCATTCAACAAATATTTTTTATGTATCTGATATATGTCAAGCTTTTAAGTATAGGAAATGGAGGTACATAGTGAGAAAGACAGATAAGTTCCAAGTTCTCTTAGAGCTTATATTTTAGTGAGAAGGAAGAGAAAAAAAATAATAAATGAATAGATAAGATGATTTCCGTTAGAGATAAGTGCTATAAAAAATAAAGGGAATTTGATAGAGACTGGAAGTGATAGTAGGGCTATATTGCTTTAGATGGTACGTCAAAGAAGGCCTTTCTGCAAAGGTGAAATATGAGTTCAGGATAAGAGGAGTCAGTCATGTGAAGTTTTGGGGGAAGAGTGACTGAAATAAAGTGAACACAGAACTCAAAGTGGAAACACACAGAAACGAGGGTAGACTTCGCTAGTTGGAGAAATGGCATGATGGCCTCAGTGGCTAGTTAGTACATGTGGGCAGAAGAGCAGCAAACAACTGGAGAAATGAACACAGGCCAAGCCTTATATAACTCTGTCTCTAGGCCTTGAATGAGGTTTGGATTTTATTCTAAGCACAAATAATCAGGGATACCCTTGAGAACTCAGAAATCATCACCAACAGGAGCTCAGAATGGTATTGTATTATGTGCACTCAGTTCTATTTGCAGTATGTCACCTATCATTATTGTTCATAGTCTGGGTGAGTCAGTATGGGTACTGATTAAGAAAACAAATTTTGAAATTCAACAGATAGGAATTTGAATCCTGGCTTATTTCCTCACTAGATGTGTGTGTCCTTAAGAAATGAGTTATCCTTTCTAAATTTCAGGTTCCTCTATAAAAAGGATGACAGTAGTAGTGCCTACCTCTGAAGGTTGTTTTAATAATCAAATGACATAATTACATAAACCACAGCACTACACATGCTATATGGTAAAGAGTCAATAAGTATGAATGATTTCATTATTATTATTCTAACCAAAATAGGGAAGAGAGGCAATGCCTAATGTGACTCTGAACTGCACAATATTAATGATATTTAGAGCGTTTGTTGAATTGATTAGGGATTACAAAGTTGTCTATTTGGTCTTGTAATTTTTCTCATTTGATAAGCAATATAGGTTTTTCATAGCCATTACAAATGCAGAAGCTGCTATAAGAAAAATTCTATTTTACATACACACAAAAGGAGATAGGTAGCTGAATTTTGCATATTCTAAAAGAGCATCCCACTAGGGAAAATCTTCCTATAAAGTCATAGATTCAGATTAAAGACGTATCCCAGAAAAGTTTCTTTTAGTTAAATATATAGCTGTGTAGATTATGTATTATTTTCTTCATATTTCTCCAGTTAGCTGGTATAATATTCCGGCACTATAATTATTATTATTTCTTCAAGGAAAATGATCTGAAGAACAAGACTCAGTGTAAGGACAGAGGACTCCTCAATGCAGAATTGCTCTTTTCCTCAGAGTGATAGAATGTGAAGAATTTCTCATCTGCCTTTACTTGATCTTTTTGCTATGCTGATGCTATCAGAGTATAATTCTAATAGTAATCAAAACATTAATAATTTCCATGATTTAAAAAAATTTGGAGAAAAAAAGGAAAAAAATATAAATGTTATTTTTCAATGCCAGCCTTTATATTATCCCAAAATTTGAATGAAATGCATTCAGTATTCTGGCTAATTCCATTTATAATTATTGCCAAAATATTTAAGAGTAGAGTTTCTTTTTTTGCCCTTTTCCCTGCCATTGTCCAGTTACAGGGCCCGGATCAAAGTATCAGTTTGCTGAAGAAAATATATATTTAAACACACAAATAACTTCTTGGGATCACTAGTTTTAGAATAGTGCTGAACAATGAAATTGCTCTGCTTGCAGGTATATTCACAATGGTGGTAGAAGGGAAACATGATGATGTTGATGAAGATGATGAAGTTGCTGATAGCAGCTGGCTTCTATTAAACACTTAATGTGTGTTAGACACTGTAACAGTCTTTCTCTGTCTTTCTTTCTCTTTCTCACTTTCTTCCTGTAAGGCAAACAGGCATCATTATTTCACTTTTTAAAAGTGAGCAAACTGAAACTGGTTAAAGAGCTTGCCTAAGACCACTTGTTAGTAAAGAACAGAGCCAAGATCCATACCTTGTTCTGATTCCGAAGTTTCTTCTCCTTCTGTATTACGTTTGATAAAGTAATGAGGTAGATTTGTTCAGCTACCTGCAAATGTAGGTTGATTCTTATTAACATTTTAATGTTTTATATTGATAATTAAGTTTCATAGTGGCTTTCATAGCTGGTAACTTTGTATCTCCAAAACCTGCCATAATGTAAAAACGCCACGATTTCCCCCCCTTTTTTAAAAGATCAGCAACAAGTTCCAACTTAGTGAACGTCCTGGTAACAATGAAAGGGCTGCAGAGTCTTTATATTTACAATTTACTGTTTCGTTTTTCAGAATAGATTCTTTTCCTCTTACCCACACTGCCATTGGATTTGGTGAACTGATTATTCCTAGTTGCAGGTGAGGGTTAAGAAAGTAGGAATTCAACAGTGTTGAGTTGCTGAAATAAGATTAGACTTCTTTATTTCAATAGTCTTTCTGCTACTTTCACTTTGCAAATAGCTAAGCATAGATGTTCGATACTTGAAGACTGGTGTTATTAATAAGCCATTCGAACATATAGAATTCTTGAAGATAATGATTTACTTGAAGAAGCAAAAGGTTATTATGAGCTCTGTCACTCACTGAGCTGCTGGAGATGTGGTTATTTGAGCAGTACATTACTCATAAAGATGGAGATGTGGAGAAGAACAATGATGACAAACACCCAAAAATATTGTATCGGGACACTTTACTTTGAGAAAGTCATTTAATGCCTTCAGTAGCCCTAGATGGTAGGCATATACTAATTCCTGGGGCACAGGAAGCTAGGTAATTTTACAAGATGTCTAAGCTTGTAAATGAAGGAGGAAGACTCTGGCTACAAAAAAGTACCTGCTCTTAGCAACTACAAATAGAATTTCACAAGAGTTAAAAGGAATTGTATATAAAGCCCTTAAAAGTTAACACCACTTAAAGTCTCAATTACTAGTTGTTAGTATTACTGTTGTTTAGGTTGTTTCGGTATTATTATTATTATACATGATTATATAAAACTTTTTATTGTGAGTGTAAAGGGTACTTTTCCTCTTATTTTAATTATACATAAAGAAATACCTCCAAATATTTAAATATGTAAATGATTTTGCATAGTATCAGTCATTCTATTTCTAGCCAGCTTTTTTATTAAATGTTGATGTGATTTTTATATATTCCAATGCATATCACTTAGATTTCTAGAAGGGATCTGTATTACTGATTTTAAAGATAAAAAGCCTCAGTGGAAAAGATAAGCTTACACTTTGTAAAACACCAGTTAACACCAAGCATGGAATAAATAAAAGACCAGAGATCAAGGCATCAAAAAAAAAAAAAAAGCCAACTCCTTCATAACTACCTGATATTTCTACCATTTCCCTTATTCTGTTTATTGAGTTGGAAGGTACTTGTTCAGGAATTTCAGGTTTTTAGAGATTTAGGAAAAGTACTTGAAATTCTATATCTATTTTTTTTTAAATTTCCATCATAACCACTTTGTATTAAAAGCAGGCATGCAAATATGCAGAAAAATTGTAGGTCTTCTTGAACTTTGAGACATCCATTTTGGCAAAGGGGGCGGCACGCGTTTGGATAAATTTGTATGTGCCCCTTACATTTGGGTGTCAGTCTGAACTGCCAAACTTCAGAATTTTCACATTTTTAATATACCAAGGTGGGTTCAAACAGCCCATTAGTGTTAAGGCATATTTTTGAAACTGTTGACATTTGGCTACTGTTCTTTCATCCACTGTTCTGTAGGCTTGACAGAAACTTGGTTTAACTTGCAGAGAGAAAGTGAAAGACAGAGAAAGGTGTCTATATGAAATGCCCCGGAGAGAAGCAGAACTCCTGTAAGGCAACATGTGGGCATTGAGTGTGACACCATATTAACCTTTTTAATGGATGTATGTAATAAAGTGACATGTAAATGGAGCACAAGGGGAGATATGACACTGTATCTGGAAAAGGATAAAACAGTTGGTTGAATACTGGGCTATTATAGCAGTTTGCAAACCTTGGATAAACTCAGTCAGTGGTTGTATAATTGGTTATTCAATCCCGACCCTTGTTCACAGCTCAAAGCCAGGAACACTGAGACCTGTTGCCAATTTGAGTGAATATAGTGACTGTACTCGGCCGGGGCCTAACATTGGAGCCAGGCCTTTTCCTGTGGGCTGGTTTCCACCATGTCTGGGACTGGCTCAGTGACAGTGGGTCTTTTGTTGTGAAAGGCTGGCTGGTACTCCCCTCCTTTGCAAAATGTCTAACAGCTACACAAATATAAGAAAATAGGAAAAGGGACTTACTGTAGCTTTTCTCTTAGTAAGTTAATGTGAAGTTATTAGTTTTCCTTTATTTTTCTTTTCCTTTTTTTTTTCTTTGCTCTTTTTGGGGAAAGTCTGAGTTAAGTAAATCAACTGAAAGAGTGATATAAAAGCCTGCTTCTAGATAAGAATTGAATCTTGGTAGTCCTTGATTGGAATATGATATGTATGGAGAAATTTATAGTAATTGGACTCACAAAAATGGGTTTCTGAATAAGATATTTTTACTTCTCCTCCTTTCTCCTATGAGCGTTCATGTACTGAGAAGTTTGTTTTTACTGAATATCTCCTGCGTGACTGAAAGATATAGCATGTTTATAAACCTGTTATGTGTTTGGCTTTATGAAACAAGCACCCTACCTTCTCTGTCCAAACACACTGGAGAGAGGCCAACAGACTAACCACTCACTGTTTCTAGTCTAGTAAACTTTGAAAAATAAATCAGTGAAGATTTTGATTTGAGTGTGTGGTATAAAGAATGCCCAGTCTTCTTACAGTGCCCAATTCATAAAGGAATCTGTAACAAGCTTGTAGTATTTGCCAGTTAGGTGCTGCTTACTGATAGGGTGACAGTTCCCAGCTGCAATCAATTATGCTTCCATTATTTCTGTTGTTTAAACATGCCTTGGAATACCAGTTCAGAGCATTTCACAAAGTGTATCTTAGTTCCAAAACAAAGTAAAGAGCATGTTAAAAAAGAAAAAAAATAATAAAAAACCAAATGCATTCTGAATTGCGATTTTTTTTTTTCCTGAGAGTATTTATAATCCCTTTGCCACCCTTCTCACCTCCCTGATTCCACCTCACACACCCAGCATTTATAAAATCACACACACAACACATCGTGTTTGATTTAATGCTGGGTTGCAATTCAATCAAGAGACTGCTGAGGTCATATAATATAAATGGCCACAGTACTTCTTGGCTCAGTTAAAGCCTTGATCATTCAGGGCTTTGTTTTTGTTAATTGAGTAGCCTCCTGCTGGGGGGAGCTCCTAAATATTTTGGACTATATGTCACTGAAAAGAAGTTGGAGACTAGAAGGTAGTGATCTGGAGCGTGGGGGCCGGTGGGGGGGGGGGCGGTGGGGAAGGAGGTGAGTTTCTGCAGTGGACAAGGGAAAAGGAAAGACGTTGTTCTGAAACCGTGACAGGACAAAGAAAAAAGAAGCAAATTGTTTTTGAATAGAAAATTAATCATTGAAAAGGGACTGGCTATTGTGAGGCAAACATAAAAATAGAGGAGCATTTAACTTGAAATATATGAGAAAAAGCACTATAGAAATTCCAACAGAGGCATTTAATGGAAAATACACCTGGCCACCTCATTATAAGTACATCCCTGGGAGCCAAGTGTTATGAGCATTAGTAAGAAGGTGGTATTACAAAAAAATTGATTATAATCAAGCTTAATGTATTTGAGGCTTAATAAAAGTATTGTATGGCGGTAGTGAGTATCATGGCATAATAGAGACCTCTTAATATTGGATTGTTCATAAGTTTTGTATTTCATAATGTTGGTCTGTGGAGGCCTTTGCTTCCTGATGGGAAAATAGGAACTTGTATGGGAAAAGAGATCACAGAATCATAGACCGGCCCCTATTAACCCCAGAAAATGCAATTCAGCATATATCTTATCATCTTAATCTCCCAAATATTCTTTTAGTTTAGATTATAATGCAATATTGCATGTAACAAACAGATGTCTCCCCTAGGTCACTGTTTGTAATTTAGTAAATTGTAGGTGTCCAACTGGAGAGTCTAGAGCTGCTGGTGAAGAATGAATGTCTAAGATGCCTCATTAATTTAATGTAGGTAAGAGGCTGGTGGGCTTAAAGGATTTGGTAGTAACCCCATTGAGAACTACCTAAATGTAATTCAAATAGTGTGGAATAAACTTTTTTTTCCTATTATTTTTCCCCTCCATGCTGTGAATCTCACTGATCATTATTTTTTAGGCACTTAATATGTCACGACAAAAAAAAAAAAAAAAAAAGAACAGAAAGGCTGAAATATGTATGAAAACAAAAGTTTCGATTAAACTTAAGTATTTTTTAAAGGTGTTGGTTTTTAATTTTTATACAGCTCTATTTGGCACAGAACTCTTTACATGTTTTGAGATTTGGCTTTGCTGCTTTATAATTTTGAGGGTGCTGTGCTATAATCTGAACAATTTTCTGAGAAGAAAAGACAGAAATAAATAACCCAGGTTTTACATCTTGAACTCTGGACCAGAATAATAAATTGACAACTACTGTATAATTGGGAAGCTTGTTAGATTATGTATCTACTTTAATGTAATTTATAAATTTTGGAAATATTCTTAAAAAGAATTTAATCCCCTCATCAAACAAAGTAATTTCCCTCTCATTCTTTGGTAGCTGCCATGGAGCAATGATGTTTTTCCTTTCTCTCTTTATAAATGGAACACTTTATTTTTTTAAATTTCATGAACAAAAATGTTAAGTAGATAATGCACCTTTTAACATTAACCTGTTGGAAATAATAAAGATCAGTTTTGATGATTACAAATTTATTGCCAACACAAGTTTAGTTTACCAAATTTCTTGCAATAAATTATTTGCCTTCTGCAAATAGGATTATAGACAGCTACAATACTTGGAATGATTTATTTGTCATGCTTGTAATTTAACTGAAGATATCAACTACTCTTATTGGAACACTTTTAATTCATAAAAATGATTAAATATGTGTTTCTAATTTATCATCATTGTTCACAATGTTTTATGTGAATCTTCCTCCCAGAGGAATTACAAGATTTTTCCAAATAGTTGAGGGCAGTGAAGCCTTTTTGTAACCATCTTCAGGATTTGTCCCAGTGTTCACTTTAGGTGGGAGATCTAATGTCCTGTAATAGAGACCCTGTGGGGCTTAAACATACTCTGCACCTTTTTGTGAGAACTGAGATAGCAGCTTCCTGGGGTTTTCATGTCCCTCAGGGAAAATTCCCAGAGATATGAACATTTTTAAATTTCTGACATGTGCAACACAGACTTTTGTGGCTTTTGAAAGACCATGCCCAAGTTTGTAAAAACTTGCTCTCTGTCAGGTCAGAAAATTGGGTGGTCTGTCACTTTACTGGATTCATCCATCCTTTGGGGATGAAATATTGACCTATTTTTTTTTATTTTTTAATTGCTGACATTTCATTGTACTTCACCAAAATCCCTACGCTGTTATAAATAAGTTTTTTCCCCTACCTTTCTTAATTTTATTCTATTAACTCAGTGAGTCATTAAGAAAGCATGAGATACACATCATAGTGTGGTGAACATCCCTTGAGCCCTTCCCACCCCCACCTGCTTTTTCTCTTCGGGTGCATTTCTGTTGAGATATCTACAAGATGATTTAATATCATAAATTTGATATTAAATATATGTATATGTGAAAGAGAAAGATTTAAGGAATATATATCTCTATCTATTATTTATTACATGCATGAGAGTTAAGTTGTTCAATGATTACTTCAGGAAAGCTAAGCACAAGAGAAAGAAGGGATGTTCAGCAGACCTCTCTTTCCTATTCTCTTCTCTCTCCCTGGATATTTCTCTGTCCTTTCAAATGTTTTCCTCTCAGTTATTAGATTTGAGACATGATTCTATAGATTCTATAGGTTGATGTTTTTAAGAGTATAAAAAAAAAAGGGTGCCTGGGTGGCTCAGTTGGTTAAGCGTCTGCCTTCAACTTGGCTCATGATCCCAGTCCTGGGATTGAGCCTCACGGCAGGCTCCCTGCTCAGCAGGGAGTCTGCTTCTCCCTCTTCCTCTGCTGCTCCCCCTACTTGACTCTCTCTCTCTGTCTAATAAATAAATAAAATCTATAAAAACAGAATATAGAAAAATAAGCAGCAATGCTTCTGTGCTATAGAAATTCCTATTTATTATATTCAAGGTAGAGATTATTTTCCTTTCTACCATTAACATCCTTTCCAGTATTAATAATTCAGTGTCCTCCCATTCCTTTAAATGAATAATCAGGATATTATCCCACTCATTCTTCTCTGATTTACCATGTTGCTTGCAGTGTTATTCCACTGTTCTTCTCTGAACCTTAGTTCTCAACTGTGAAAAGAGGATGCCCTTGTCATTTAGTTGACATCTTAGGAGCTTCTCTTTTTTCTTTGCTGTTTACATAAACATAGATACCTCTCATAAAATGTGTGAAGTACATTACTTTGAAGAATATACATACATGAATATACATATGGTCACACGATTAATGGTCCCTTGTTTAAGATTTTTAAACAAAATTTTTGTTCCCAATACTCCAGTAATAATAATTCTCTATTTTCCCCCTTTTTAATAAATAAAACATATATTAGCTCCTGGTAGTTCATTATTGCATTTTACTGTGACTTTTTTTTCCCCTTTGAATTACTATATCTCATTGAGTTGTATAATAGAAAACTATTGGTGTATATTTGAAGTTTCTTTTGTTGATGATGTTTAAATTATTATTACTCAAATGACACTGTGATGTTAGTAAAATTCTTTTACCTTTTCGTAAGAAGAATTCAATATATTCTACTTCACGTCTTAACCACTTGAAAAAAGTTTTCAAGTTTCTGAAAATGTAGTAGAATGTCTTTATCCATATTGTTATACCCCAAATCGGTGTTTCCTCATCAAAAAAATTACCTCAGGTATTCGGGAATTGCAGATTCCTGGGCCTCAACCAAGGCATAAAGAGCCAGACTTTCCAGTGGCCCTGGAATTCTGCACTTAAAGTAAGTTTCCCTATGAAATGAGCTTCAAGTGGCTAGGATCCACTTCTGTTTTGCTCCTGTTAATATCCCCATGCCTGCAAAAATATATAGTACCTATTCTTTGTTGAAATAATCCATTCTACTATTCTTATCCGTATACTTATCTTTTAATTTAACTTTATATTGATAGTGTGACTTAATTCATATTATTTTCCTAATTACAGACAAGATGAGAAGTTGGCCCTATTTTTGGAAAGTATTGCTTAGTAGATTTTTTTATAGCTGCTTTGATTGATAAATAGTAGACTATTTTTGAATTCTTTATGGTAATACTGCAAAAGTAGCATTTAGGAAATAGTCTCTCAGCACATTTTATTTACCATGTAATAATTAAAATAAGGCATGTTCTCTTTGTTTTTACTTCAATAAATGAAACAATAAAAGAGAAACTCAGTGACACCATAGCAATTTGAGTCAAACATTTAGTGTCTGGTCACTGTTAGTCTATCCATCTTTCCCAGGAGATAGTGAATTTCTTGAGGTGTGGAGGCCATGTCTTAGTGCCTAACACCCTGCCACAGTAGCAGCTTGATAATGATTGTTAAGTAAATGAATAAATAAATGGATAAAGTCTAACATCTCCTGATCTTCTATGTGTATGTATGTGTGTGAATTATGCAAAATAATGAAAAGGGCAGTATCCAATTTTTTAAAAGTAGTCTGATAGCTCTAATAGTACATCATGCCACTAAAAGCAAAGACAATCATTTTGTACATTCATTCAGTTAAGAAATTAAATGAATATAGCAATGGATTCTCCATGCCCAATTTTATACCCACTGACTTTAACACTGAGAATGCTAAATCTCTGGTGATACAGGAAAAGTGAAAAACCAACTATGCTTTTCTCTTTTTCTATTTATGCAGACTTTTTTCTTTTTTGTGTGCTTCCTTTTTATCTTTTTTTCCCACTCATTCTTCCTTAAATGAAAATGCTTCTTAAAGAGAACTCTTACAGGTTGATTTTGTTTGGCTCTTCTGCATTTGGCGGGGTGGGGGTGGGGGGGTCACGGCATATCATACCTAACACAGGACTGTAGCTTTCGTTGTTGAGTAGATAGTGTCTAAGCTTGTGAACATTAAATGCCATTTTGGAAATAAAAGTATTGTATTTTCTCATCTAAAATTACTCTAAAAATGACGCGATCCAAAATCCATGAAAGGTTATGAGAGACCAAATATAACAAGTTGTTAAGGCAGATGGACTACTTTGGTTGAGAAGGATATGTGCATTTTTAGATATATGATTTTAAGCAAATCAGGGGATATTTTTCTTAATTTTAAAATCCGATGCTATGTATTAGAACATAAAAAAATAATTTGAATTGTAAGTAGCTTTTCAGCTCAACTGTTCAACTACCTGCATATCACAATCTCTAATTTATCATATGAATCATGTCAGTTTTTATTGTTCATATCTTTTCAGGCATCTGGCAAGCTGAGATTGCGATTTGTTTTCACATATGTTGTGATAGAGAAGATTCAGGATGTGTAGTGGTTTAGCATCAGGCTGTATGAGCTTTAATTCTCACTTCCAGTGGTAAAGCATTCTGTCATATTTTTAAAGTATTGGAATTCTTATTCTAGTGTATGTTCAGTGGTTTTCTATTTCTATGCTTTTTGTATCTCCTTTATCATCCCTACCACCCACTTTTCACAATTTTAAACAACAACAACAACAAAATTGTACAAATACGATCAGTAATTTTCATTTTCATCATGGTCTTAGATATCTTAATTAAATGGATGATTATGTGAATACACTCTTTTATAGTAGGATAATTGCTTCATTTATAATTCAAATACATATTTAGGTAATTCTTTTCCTAAATATATCAGTAGGCATATGTAATTTGCTTAGAACTATGCATTCTTATCCTTACTAAGCTGCGATATGTTTAAGCTATCTTAAACTCCTGTTTGTAAATATGTCTTGTGAAACGAAGACTTTGTGTTAAATATGCCTGATTCTCATGTACCTTTTGCTATGACTTAGTTCTTATGGTTTGTCTTCTATTTTTCTTTCTTCCTCTATCTCACATATCCACAGTTGAGAAAATAGTATTTCATATAAAACATATGGAGAGTAAGTTTTATTGTAATTGATGTCTAAGAAAGTTGGTTATTCGGTGAATAAAATAAAAAGACATAGTCATGAAAAACTTTTTTGGGAAATGCTTTAACTTTTTGAAGTTGCCTATTACCGTTACAATCATGAACATCTTCCTCCCGAATTTCTCTCTATCACATTATTTATGCTTTTCTATTCTACCCCTTAGCAACCCCTTTGCTTCCTCCTACTCTCCACTGTCACCCCTCTTATTGTAACAAATGACTACAACTTAATTCATGTTTCCCCACCCACACTTTGCTGACATCATAAATTATTTGGATACAAATGGACAATATTCATTAGCTGTGCACTTTGCCGAAAGAGCCTTACACAGGAGTGCTGCACTCTCTCATTTCTATTAAAAGTTAAAATGCTCTTGCTGTCATGGGGGTTGGGGTGAGTCAGCCATGATAGAGGACAGGGCTACAGTGCTAATAAATAAAAATAATAACTATTACCGCTGGTTGAGTGACCCTGGGAAAAGAGCACTACAAAGCTATTTGTTGTTCTCTTTCACTTGTCAACAGCACTGGCTTAAAAGCTTTAGCCATTGTTGAGGATGTAATAGAGCCTATGGAAAGTTAGAGAGACAACTGTCCAAAAAAATTTTAAAAATCATGCAAAGATCAGTTGAGTATTTTTGTGTATCTGTGCTGTTTTGGAACAGTTCATACATTAACCTCATGGAAGTGACAACTATCCTTGTCCCTCATGATACTACGCCTTTTTCTCTATCATTTTTATTGGCATGAACCCACTAAAAAATTTATAGGGATGGTAGATAATCAAGGAAACTAAGGGTTGTGGGTCATTACCATAAAAAAATGTAGAGACAACCATCTTCCTTCGATGAGGTTTTTGAATTCTGGGTTGTTTTAGTGATGGGCAAAGTGAAGCATATGCGTATATATTTCATTTGATTTTTGAAACAGTTCTTTTGGGTTGTCATATATTAAGTTGCAGTTGTAATGTTAGTCACATTTTTGAGTGTTACTATGTGCCCTGTAGTGTTTTAAGAGCTTTATATAAATTATCTCATTTAGTTATTTTGACAATCGTATGTGGTCAGTACAGTTATTATTCCCATTTACAGATGAGTCAGTTGAAGCACAGCGAGGTTAAACTACTTGCCAGATGTCACAAAACTAGTAAGTGATGGTGTCAGGTTGTATGACATTAAGGCTTTCTTAATGCTCAGTAGCACAACATTAGTGAGATTTTGTGCATGAGGAATACCTCTTTGCAACTCTTTTTTGAAATGCTTCCCCCAAATTACTTAATGTTATTTTTGCTGGCCTCTAATTTTTGAAACAAAGACAAAACAAAGTGTTGCATGAAAATATACTTAACTTGGGGCACCTGGGTGGCTCAGATGGTTAAGCATCTGCCTTCAGCTCAGGTCATGATCCCCGGGTCCTGGGATTGAGCCCCGCATCTGGCTCCCTGCTCTGCGGAGAGCCTGCTTCTCCCTCTCCTTCTACTGCTTCCCCCGCTTGTGCTCTCACTTTCTCTGTAAAATAAATAAATAAAATCCTTAAAAAAAAAAAAGAAAAGAAAATATACTTAACTTTCTGAGTGATAGAGTAGATAAAACAATATAGCTTCCGAAGTGTCTCTTTTAATGAATTTTTTTTTTTATGTAGAACATATAGAGCCATCTTGTGAGGAGTAAACCCAAGGTTATTGAGATGTAGCAATTATATCATATTGATTATGGCATGTTTAATCATGTGATGAAGAAATATTCTTTTAAAATGTGGTATAAGACTGAATATAATTGGGCAGGTGTGTTAATAGTTTCAGCTTGTGCAACGAGAAAATTCAAGCTTGTAAGTATTGTTTTAAATTTTGCAATATTCCCAAAACTGAATGCACATTAAACATTTTAAAACTTGAGTCAGCGGGCCAAATTTTTTTTTCCTTTCTGTTAACAAGCTCTTATTAACTTTCAAGTGGAAACAAACAAGTATTTTGGCATCACTAAAAGTAAAGTATTTGTAGAGCTTAATTCACTTTAGGATAATTACATATAAAAATGAGGCTTATTGAAATTCTAATGCTTTGGAATTTCAGATGTGTTTCTCTTGTGTGTTGTGGTATGTATTATTTTTTAATGTTGCCTAGAAGAACTTGACATTTTCCGTGGCTGACTAGCTGCAGTGCTTGGCTAATGGGAATGTTACAAGGCCCCGTGGTCTTCAGTGGACAAATAACTTTCCAGATATATAAAAGTTTTACATTACTTCCATTACATTGTTTAGTATTTGCCCCAAAATGCTGTCTAGGCCTGTGCATATTGTCAACATGAATTAAACTCTTACAGATATATGATTTCTAGAGTTAGCCCAATCTTCCCCCTCAAAAATAATCTTATTATCAGTAATTGAATAATTAAATAGCAAGCATTGAATTGTAATTAGCTTTTTGAAGAAAAATATATTTGGCCAAGTGTTCTAACTTGTGTTTATTCTTCAGCTTTATGTTGGCCATCAAGTGAAAGCTTGCAAGGGGAGAATATTGAGTTAACAATACCTAATTCAAACAGAGATCAGTAGCCCAGATCAACTCTCATATAATAATTGTTTAAAACTAGATGAGGCGAATAAAACTAGACTAACATTTCATTTTTGACAAGTTTAACTTTTAAAAAGAACTTGTTATTGTGTGTGGCATATCGAAAAGAACACTGAACTAGGAGTTAGGCTTTAGGTCCTACCTTTATCATTAATTAGATTTATGATTTTAGGCATATTTTAACCTTACTTTACAATTTCAGTCTGTAAAATGCAGAATTTTGTCTAGACTATTTATTACCCAAATTGTATTGAGCAAAACAGTCATCTCCCAACACTGATTTCCTTGGTCAGATATTTAAATTACACCATATAATCCACAATTCACTTAAAGATTGACAGTCTCTTAGCCCTTAAATAGATCTAAATCTTGTAGAAATGAAATGTAAATTTGTGGAATGTAATGAGATTAACATGACAATGGAATGCTTATTTTGTTTTGGTTTTAAGTAACCAAACAATTTGCGTTCCGTTTATGTCGTGTGTTTTATTTAATAAATTACTTTTATGAAATGCTTATCTAAATGATATCTAAAGATCCATACAGGTTTTAAAATTCTGATTCTACGATGTGAATAATCTACATAATGTCGCTTTTACTTCTTGACTATGAAGAGGTATTGCTATATATTTTGAAGTTTAGACATACTGTTGTTCCTTCCAAAAGACAACTCCCATTCCTAAACATGCACCCTATCACATGTCACGAATAACACAGCTTAGGTTAAGCTACAAAATTAAAGTATAAACCGTGGTAGATTTGTCCCCTAACTACCGGGGACTTTGTTTAAAAAAAGTCAAATATTACACATACATGTTTTTTGCTTGTTCGATTTTTCAATGAGCTCTGCCACTGCAGATCAGGGGAGATTAAGGGAAAAAACCTACATAAACACAAAGCAAAAACCTGAGCTTGTGTGTAAAGCTACTGCACTGGAGCGAATGTGGTTTAATTCTTGGCACTGGCAGCTTGTTGCAGAATTACAATATGTTGGCATGAGTCTCTAGGTCTCATTGTTCCAGATGAGGGAGTCAGTCTTAAGAGTGTTTGGCACTGAAGGGAAAAAGGAGTGAGAGTTATAGGGAATGAACAGGCCCTAAAGAGGCAGGATGCTGTTGTAACAATGGCTGGCACAGTTGGAGGGGCCATTCACTGGTGGGGATTGCCATAGGCATTGATGTGAAGAAACATATGTGAGCAAAAGAGGCAAGGGTGAGGAGGGAAAATCAAGCAAACATATCAAAAGGGTCCTGATGGCAGAAAGAGACAAAAGTAATCCAATTAGAGTTATCGTAATATTAATGGATTGACTGATAAGGATATCTGTCATCACCCTCTAATTTATTTTATAGCTATTTCCTACCATTTATTTTATTTTTTTAATTTTAAAATATGTACGTATTTATCTTTCCCCTAAAGACACAGATCCCTGAATTAAAAGGCCCTGGTTCTGTATTCCCTCTCTTCTACTCTGTGGCTAGGTGATGCTGGGAAAAGCATCTTTCTGAGCCTTAGTTTTCTCATCTGCAAAACGGTGTAATAACAATGCATACCATTGACAATGCTGTTGCATCTGACAGCATTATATAAACTGAAATGCTATGCAAAAGTAAGAGCTACTATTACCTCTCACACTTATTTTAATATAGGGAGCACTAGTTTTTATTTTGACAGTAATTGCAATACTTCAATGTTGGAGAGAAGTAACTCTCAGGAGAATCTTTAAAGGGGCTTGTAGTAAAACTGTGGCATATATTAATGTGAAAATGATGGATAACCCAGAATTTGAACTTTTGGAAAATAAGTATGTCCACAAACATACTACACATACTCACAATATAAAATACAATTCTACACATATTTTAAAAAGTCACATCTCATTTTAGAAAATGGGATATTTAATAGATAACTACTATATTTTTTAGTCCATCAACACTGAAGTAACACTTACATAATTGTGTCAAATTTCACTTTAATCACATTCACACATTTAATGAACAGGTGTATTATAAATATTGGGATTTTGCCATTTGGTCTTTTACAGTTCTAGTCATTTATATTCTCTGGGTTCTTTACCATTTTCAGAGAAATTCAGTCATTAGTACCCGTGCATCCACTGTGTTCATTATGACCATTGTGAACTCATCATTAACTGTCTTCATTAACATCCATGGTGAAATCACTTCTTAACCACCTCTTCATGAACGACCGGTGGAGACAAACTACAACAGTAGCGGCTGGAGGAATACTGGACGTGGATTTGCTTAAAGCTCTTTATTTTATAGTAGTTCAGATAGAGAGGTGAAGTGGGTGAAATGATGTACTTTTGGTCCCCCTGACTTTGGGATCCAGTAGGTTGAACTTAGCTCCCTATGGGCAACTTCTCAAAATAATCTTCTGAATTAGATACTGGTGCATTTGTTTACCACTTAAGAAACCAAAGCTTAGGGAAATATCTAATTCAGAAGATTATTATGAGAAGTTTGAGATACCACATGTAAAGGACCTGGTACACTGCTTAGCACTTAGCCCTCAAAATAGTAGCTGTCATTATCATTTCATTGTTGACAAGAGAGTTCAGAATTTGTAGGCAAAAAACAAAACAAAACAAAACAAAAAACAAAACCTTACTTCAAAAAATCAACTCTGCCCATTACATTTTGTGAGACCTCAGACAAGTCCTTTTTTTTTCTTTTTGCTTTTGTTTTTAACCTGTGTGATGGATATAATAGCACAATGTGAGTCTTCAGGTTTTTGCTATGATTAAACGAGAGAATACAGACAGGTAAAAGCATCTAACATAGTTCCGGGCACATAGGCTGCTCAATAAATGTTTACTGAATCTAATTTAAAATATATACCTCACCCAAATTGCAAATATTAGTGTCTGTATTCATCCACAGACATGCATCCCCGAGTTAGATATGTTTCTGATTTTACATCTTCCAAATTATTTGGTCTTAAAGAAGTTTTATATATATATATATATATATACATATACATATATGTGTGTGTGTGTGTGTGTGTGTGTGTGTGTGTGTGTGTATATAAAGTCAGGTATTTGAAAAAAAAAAAAAGTGGCTCTGTATAGGAGGAGCCTTCTATCTTTATGTAAGTTAATAAAGAGGCCAGGAATGTTCTGCAGGTTTCAGAAATCTGGCGGCTGTTACTTTAACTCTGCAACTTAGACAGAAGACTTCTGTTTCTTTATGAGCACACTACAGTGAATATTTTGTCTAGCTGCAGGGGAAAAGCTTTGTCATGGACTTTGCAGACAATAGCCTTAAAAGTAAAATGGTCTGCTTTTGGTGCCGGGAGGTTCAGGGGCCTATTGTTAGTGCACAATGGATTTCTATTGCTGCATTCCTGCTTTGCAAAGGTTTGTTAGCTTTTAATGACTGACAGTACTCTATTGCAAATACCGTATAGGCTGTGCCCTGTTTACATGCTACTCAAGAATTTTTGTGGAGTGCTGGAAAAAAGAAACAGTGGTGTTTGTTTGACCTACTCTGATAAGGTTTAAAAAATGATTTCGCTCATGAAGTGTTTACTGGGAATGTAGAAACATTGGAAATCCGTGCAGAAGTATTTTAAAGTTACTTTGAAAGCCTCAATGAACAGAAATATTGATTACAGTAAGAAGAGATTTAAGCCGTTTTATTACTCAGAATTGTCATTACCATTTTCAAAACCACTGTGGTACAGAAAGAGGGCTATTTGAAGAAAAAGTAAAAGCAATTTCTTAGGATCTGTCTTCCTTAAAATGTAAGAAATGGAGATACCTTCTTACAAAGGAAAAAAAATACAACTTACACATTCCGTAGTAAATTCCATAGTAAATGTGTACACAGTAATTGTGGTAGGTGTGTGTGTGTGTGTGTGTGTGTGTGTGTATGCACCATACGTATAGACCATAGACTGTGTAAAGCAGTAATCATTCAGAGCTTTTCACTATTTTATTTTCCAGAAGTTTTTGACATCCGGAAAAAAAAAAGCATTCCATATTGTCACAGTTTTTCCAAGGAAATTTCACCTCTGTTTTGTTGAAAACTCCACACGGGCTTTGTGACTCTGACAGTCAATGGCTGTAAGATGGAGGCCTGAGAGAAGTAGATAGCATTAGCCAAAGATGATGATGACGCCTTAAAATGCATTTTAACTGTGGGGAAAATGAACCAGTTTCTAATAATCTTATGGTCTCTAGGCCAGACGGTCCCTTTGATAAGTTAACATGTACTCCCTTTATGCTCCTAGTAGGGGGTAAACAAATGTCTGAACAAACACAAATACACATAAACACCAATGTGGAGAATGGCAGTGTATGTCTTAGATCCAGATACTAAGTGTGGGTATTGTTATTTAGATGGAGTATACTGGGACACTTATCTTTTAGTACACTCCATTTTCTGACTGAATGCAGTGCTAATCGTGGGATTGAAAGCCATTGTAATTGTGTACCCATCTAAATGCTGACAAGAATATACAATTACATTGTTTGGAATTGAGTTTAATGTTTGGGAGTTTTATTAGCATTTATGTTTACTTATACATTAAAATTCAACACAAAAGAAGAGGTCAAAAACCATGTGATATATAGAAACAAATATCAGACTAAAGCATAACCTTGCTCTTTAAAAAATATGTGCCCTGTCTCAATACTGGACATTTTAAAAGAATGTGAGACAAATCTGAAATAAGCAAATAATAGGTCTCCATTATAGGCATTACTCACTTTTCTAGATTTTGCAATCTTTGTAAAGCTTCTTTTATACGAACTTTTTTTTTTTTTTTTTTAGTGTTCACGGTACTGGCAAATCTTTCCACAGTGTGCTTAACCACCATACGATGTTAAACACATATTATAAAGTGGATGTAATTGTAAACACACAGAGGGATATAATTACATGTAGCAGATTTAAGAGCTAATTCTTTGCCTTTTTTTTGCTCTGCATTTTATCAACATAATTATTTTTTGACTGCAGACTAACACCCTGAAATTGACAAGCATCTATTATAGTAGGAATTTGTTCACCAAATTGAAAAACAATGAACTGCAGGTTTATATGTACCCATTGTCATAAAGAATTAGTACGGCTTTGTTCCGCAAGAAGAAAAAGCTAATGATTTTGAAACAGCAGGTGACAAAACACATTCTTCCCCCCCCCCCCCAGTTATCAGTTTGTTGATGAAGTCATTATGAACTGGGCCCCGGATAGGGATGGCCTTATTTTTAGCAGATAGACTTTTAATGAGCTGCATTGTAAAGATAGTCGTGTTGATTTGCTTACATTTTTTTTTTTCTTTACTTAGAAACCCCCAGTATTGAAAAGCTACTCTCAAAGGACTGGAAAGACAAACTTCTTGCAATGGGATCAGGGAACTTTGGTGAAATAAAAGGTAATATATTTGCAATTATTTTGATCCAAAATGTATGAAAATGAAGTTTATATTTTGAGATACAACAGTGATACAGTGCTTCTCCCCCCATCCCTTCCTGCCTCATCTATTCTCTGTCTTTGGTGTTTCTTCCTTCTAGCTTGAAAGTGGTTGTGTCAGGGTTCTTATTTTCTCTTTGTTTGTGCCTTATTAGATAAATGGAATGTCATTTTAACAGAATAACCCCACTGTATCTTCAAAAGGCTTTGGATTTCATCATTTAAAAAAAAAAATTTTAATGATTTACCTTGTAAGTAGGAATGTATTTATATCAGGGTTAAAAACTGCCTATTATGATGATTTTATACATTGTACATATTAGAAGTGTGAATGTACATAATCTACATTTAAAACCAGAAATGATGAATGGAGAAAGCTTAATAAAAGGTTGTTTTTCACTAACGAGAGCAACATTTTTGGTTTGGTTTAATTTGAATCAGACATTACAAACAACTAAGAGAAAAAGTCTGTATGGACTTCATGATACTGAATATTCATATCTTAATAAACTTTTACTAATAACAGTGGGAGAGGGCTTAATTTCTCATATAAAAATAGAATCAAATGGTCATTTCAGTTAATTTTAATGTGTGTTTTCTCAAAGCCTGGTAGGCAGTCTATGGTTTTCTATTTGTTGCCAATAGCACACTTGATTCTGAGTTCTAAAGGATTAATTTTGAGAAAAAAATACTACTTATTCATCAATATTAAAATATTTTGTTATATATTACTCTATATTTTTTGGTAGAAGCTGAATATATTTAAAATATCACCAGATTTATATTAATATACATGTAGAAATATGTGTATAAATAACTTTTTTTGCATATGTATGTATGCGCACATGTTCTCCCAATGAAAAAGGCAATTGTCTTTCTTATGGCTCTGCTACATTGGAGCATCCTGCAGAAAGGCAGGACACTAGCATCTCAGCATTTGGAAACTTCCAGAAAATGCTGGACTGAATATTTCACTTTTCATCCATTCTACTTAAAGTTTACATATATTCAGGTTATGATTAAGTAGGCCTTGGTGGTAAGAGAAAGAATGGGTGCTAATCAACACATTCAGTAACCAAAATCTATAATGGAATCAAATTCAAACAGATAATAATTTGTATGTCTTAAAGAGCTTGAAGACCAAGTTTAAAGAGAACAGAGAAATCTCTCTTCCAAGGCAGCAGATCCTTTATATTATCATGTTGGATTTTTAACCCATTTGCACCCACGATAGAGGATGTGTTCTCTCCAAGGTTCTTTATTCTCCTCTGACCTGAGTGAAAACTGAGAGTAGAACAGAGAAGACCGCCTGTTCCAAGCCTTGTGATCTCATTCCATTGGAGGACAAACATTTTTCCCTCCCTCGTTTTCTTCACAAGTCAGACTTAAAAGCTGCCGCAGCAGTGATGATAAGCTTGGAGGAAAGCAGCTCTGCTCTCCTTTCAGGCTTGCCTGTGGGGTTAGTTCAGGAAGCTGTAGTACAGTCAAAAGAAGTTCCGTCTTTAATTTTGAGTTTTTTAAGCTTCACATTCAGAGCATAAGTTTGGTGATTGTCTTCTGGTTCTATTCAAAAAAGCTGTTTTCTGATGCATTTAAAGAGCAACTGTGGATCTTTCTTCGGTTAGGGGCATGGTTATTAGGTGCTTGGATAGGTTTGGCCGAAAACTGGGAAAATAGCACTGGCTTACTTTTCCTACTGACTGCCCGTGACAGTTGCAATTACTCTCCATTGTTCATAGGTGGCTAGAAAGTGGAAAGGATACAATAGTGTGTAGCCCTCTGGGGGTAAATGAATTTGACTTAATGGTTCTTGGGGGGTCAGACGCTATGATTATGCCATGCCCAGGAATGTGGTTTTCATGCCACCTCAGAAGAAGTTGTGTGAGAACAATGGCTTAGCTGTTTGGCAGGTTTTTTGTTTTGTTTTGTTTTTTTTAATGAAGCAAATAAAGGTGTAAGTCTCGTGTATGTGCGCACTGTTTTGGGTTGAGGTAGGGAAGAATAAGTGTGAACTTTTCTTTATCTGGAAATATGAACTCATTCAACTATTAGATGATTAGCAATAATTGAGAATAATATATTTAATAGACTCTTTGCATATGTTAGCACAGGTACTGCCTTTACAGTATTTACCAAGTCTCGTCAACTGAAACTTTTCTCCTCTGTTTACACTGCTCAGTTTTCATTTAACTTTTAATTAGTTCCAGAAAACATGTGAGTGAAGGAGTGTGTGTATGTGTGCATGTGCACATGCATGAGCGCAAGCACACCTATTCTTAATATCTAAAACTATAGCCAAGGGAGAGCAGAGCTCAGTTCCTAAGCACTGGCTTCAGGTTGCTGCACGTGAATTAATTTCAGGGCATTTGGACAAAGGTTAATATTACAGATTGGCAAAGTTCAAAGAAGTGTTTCTTGTTATTACTGTTTAAAAAGTTAAAATGATAAACTTTTAAAAATAGGGGAAATAAATAGCATTTGGTCTGGATATTTTAGCTACCCATAAGTAGTTGTCATACCCACTTAAAGTCAATCTCATTTTTTAAGAAACAATGTGGGTTAGTAAAGGTCACCCACTTCTGAGAGCATAAAATTATTTTTCATGTTAGATTATTTTGCCTGTTAGAGTTCATACCATTTTATGGTCTGGTACCTTGGAAATGTGAAGTAATTAGGTTTTAAAGTTACATTCAAAACAACCCTCTAAAAAACATCCAAAAAGGACACTAGATCCAGTTTTGCCGAACGCAACTGTGTGACTGAAAAGCTTGGCCCACCGTCACTATATGTGTATCCACTGATGAGCTGCCGGAAGAAATTATTTATTTCTTCTTCTCCAGTCAGCTACCTTGTGCGACTGGTCAGCTTGCAGGGTTTTTTGTTGTTATCTATAGCAGAAGCACTGAGTAACGGTTGTGTGAGAGGTGAAGAAATTCTTCTTAGAGCCTCATAGTTACTGAGGCGGGGGACAAAACCATGCCTGCTCTCCCCCTTGGCAACGGGGCCGTCACACGTTGTTTTAGCTAGCATGAAATGCCATTACACTGAAGGTCATTGCATTGGCACTTCACCTGAGCACAGTATCTGGGGATCCGTGGCAGCTTTGACTCATCTAAACAGATCATTTGCTTTTCAATAAAGTCATTGCAAGAATTCGTATTTTACGGACTTAATTTTTTTTTTTTTTTTTTTTAGAATTGTGACCAAAAAATCTGCAGGCAGAATTCTCACAAATATTTCTATCTTGGTGAAGTTAGAAAAGCAGGGCGTTGTCTGAGAGGTTTTCTGTCCAGGTGCCTCAGATAAGCCCAAATCAGTTTCACCACCTGCCTTGTATAAAGAATTCTTCAGAGCCTGGTTTCTTTGCCATTGGTATTTCTGGTAGACCCTTTCTCACCCTGCTCAGAATGCATTAATTTAGGCCGGGAAATTGTATCTGGTATTAAGAAAAATGCCAGCTGCAGTTGGTATAATAAAAAATTGGCTCTTTTGAAAGCTATAATTTTGTTCTTTCTAGAAGATGGAACATAAAGGCAAACACCAGACCGCTCTAGAATGCCAGTAATAGATTCGAGGAAATAACCTATTTGGTGATACTGTGGCCTCTTAGAACTCATTATAAATACATGCTCTTTAGATCCCACATGTGGGTTAAAGTAGATCCTCTGTTATGTGACATAACATTTTGAAATAAAAGAGATATGTGGATTCAGTATGTGGCTTGAAAGAGAAAATTCTGTTTAAATGACATTAGACTATTTGTAAACAAGCAGGCATGGAATAAGAATCAGGTCCCAGGTAATAAATCTAGTAAGGGATCCTTAGAATTTTTAAATTAAAAACATGGAAACTAAAATCCCCGTTTAGTTACGTAAGGGTTTTTATCACTTTGAAAGTTGTTTAAACCCTTTCTTTTAAAATCAAAAAAACTAAGAATCGCATGCTTTGCTCATACTGACTTTGTGACTTATTTCATTTGTACATTAACCTAGAAAATATGCCTGCACATTTTTATAAAGGGGTTGGAAATGTTGATTATTTTTTGAGGGAACTGTTGTCTCTGAAATGTGTTTAATGCAAGAGTCAGCCGTGAAGAAGGTACATAACATATAGATATATACTTCTAAATAAAGTGAATCTTCATGTTTTCAATCTACTAAGCTTGTTTTATAGTTCCTCTGTAGTTGCCTATGAGTCATGTGTTCACTTTAAAAAAAAAACTACTTTGTGAGAACCGAAGAAAGACTACTGGTCCACAGCATATAAGGTTTGGCAAGGTCTGTCAAAGTGACAAAAAAGTGACTTTATGTTTCCTGCCTATCAGTGACTTGATCTGTCCCAGAATGCCAGAGGCTTTATGCCAGTGTATAAACAGAGCAAGTGATGGAAAGAGAATGGTCAGACACTGAATCTCATTAATTTCTGTATTGATGATCTAGTTCACGAATTAAGAAGTTTTATATATCTTTCAAAGAAGGTACTTAATAATGCATGTTTTATTTTTTATTTTTCATTTTTAAAAAGATTTATTTATTTTATTTTAGAGAAAGAGAGAGAGCAAATAGGGAGAGGGGCACAGGGAGAGAATCTTCAAGCAGATTACCCTCTGAGCAGAGCCTAGTGAAGGGCTCATCACATGACCCATGAGATCACGACCTGAGTCAAAACCAAGAATCAGATGCTTAACCAACTGAGCCACCCACGCACCCCAATAATGCATGTTTTAAACAGATACTCTTACATATTAAATCTGATTCTGTATTTGAAAATAAAAATATGCCTTCTTCAACATTTTTTTCTCATTTAAAAATACATTCATTCATTTAATGAGTATTCATTTGTGCAAGGGATGTGAAGATTCTAAAACTGAAATAATTTTGGGTGCCTGGATGGCTCAGTCGTTAAGTGTCTGCCTTCGGCTCAGGTCGTGATCCCAGGGTCCTGGGATCAGGCTCCGCGTCGGGCCCTGCATCAGGCTCCCTGCTCAGCAGGAAGCCTGCTTCTCCCTCTCCCACTCCCCCTGCTTGTGTTCCCTCTCTCTCTCTCTCTCACTCTCTCTCACTCTCTGTCAAAAAAATAAATAAAATCTTTAAAAAAATAAAATTGAAATAATTTTAAAACCATTATTTTTTTTCTTGTAGCTATGGACTCCAAAGCTTACACTATCCAGATTATTAGATGATGGAATTAACCTAAAACCCTCTCCTCTTTTAAATGACTATTTTTCTTCCTAGGGAAGCATGGTGTAGTAAAACAAAACAAAACAAAACAAAAAAACAAAAAAACTGGTGTCATGTTGCTGTGATTCTTCCAAGGACTTGTGGAAATCAGTTTAACTCTTTTGGTTTATTGCCTCATCTGCTCACTTAAAACAGTTGCAGATTGCCCATTTATGTACAGGCACCTTGTAAACATTTTCCTTACAAAATTATTGTGACAGAGTCATTTTATTCCCAATTTACATAGGAAGAAGTGGAGACAGAGAGAGAGAGAGAGAAGAGAGAGAGATTAATTATCCAAAACCACATACTTTAGTTGTGACAGAGTCAAGATGTGAACCTAATCCTGCCTGTCTTCAAAGCCTGTGCTCTTTGCATGGTACTTGGCAGTCTCTCCTCAGTAAAGTTGGAATGGATGATCTCTAAAATCCTTTAAAACTTGAAAACATTTCCAGACCCAACACAGCTGGATGCAGCGCCCTCTGAGATGCAGTCATGATATTCTACTCTATGCTTAGATCTGTCCCTTAGCACACACACACTGTTTGTATTGTTAGCTTATTTACATATTTACCTTTCCCTTGTATACTACTAATTTACCATTGGCCCAAAGTTTGGGACCCAGTTTGTACTTGGTGAAAGGATGACAATTTAAAAATGCCATGTTTTGAGAAGATTATTATAGACTACATTAAAGTCTGTAAATGTGGCAAAGTTGACGTGATTTAAACAACAACAAAAAGCAACAACTGTTTTTTACCTTTTAAATACAATATCCAAGGAGGTGGGTGGAATAATCTTGGGAAAAGTTTGTAAAATTATAATTTCCATTAAAGGTAAATATTTGTAACAAGAAATAGAAGAGAGTTTAAAAAAAGGCACAAGAACAACCCTTGCTTTCACTACAAAAGTGATAATGCACATATCTTGTCTATAATATCTCAGAAGCAAAGTATCAACCATAGGATAATAACAGTAAAGATCATAGCTACTTGTCAAATGTTCCATTTCACTCTTATGTCAGTTGCCTTATAACTGAAAGCTTCCAATAGTAGATATATTTAAATCCAAGCCAAAGGCCTCTTTTTAAGATCTTAAAGCAAAAGAACAAAAACCACTGTCTTTTCAAAATGATTATTGAAATCTATAAGGTAAGAATATGTATAGTATTGGCAGTGTATAATAGAATATCAATTACTTTATTCTGTCATGTAATAAATAATAGTATTCCTTATATAATTTTAATTGATTCTAACCTCTCAGGGTATTTATATAGCAGTCAAGTGTAGGTAGCTAAATTTTATCAAAGTTTGATTAAATTTGTTCTTAATGAAAAGACCAATTCGTAGATGTTTATAAGTTGGATAACCGAACAAATACTCCTTTAATGAATTGGAATGACGCCACTAATATCTTTGATGAGGGAGTCTGTCTTTTCTCTCTTGTTCAATAAGAGTGCCACTGAAAGAAGCTTTAGTTGTACATTTAGACTAACTTGTTAGTTTTTATTCATTATATTTTTAGTTCATACCAAATATTGCTGTCTGACCATGTGCTATGTTCTAGAGATAGAATGGTAGCAAGCAGAGTAGATGGATTTCTGCCCTTTTAAAGCTTACAGTATAGTAGAGCCTATTTCATTAGGCAGAATTTTTAAAGGCAGGACAACAACTTATTTTTAGATTCTTCAAGAGGAGTACCAGTTGAGAACAACAATATTTTCATTAAAAAAATTAAAACAAGTCAAGTCCTATCCAAAGTTTAACACTAATAGGCTAAGTAACACCAATTATTAAAGGGGGGGAAAAATCCCTTGCAAAGATTGACCATTGCTTTGTAACAAAGAATTAAATTTCTGTTAAGTTTTTTGAAGGAAGAAACATAATCCCCAGTTTACTTTTAGTGTCAAAATTCTGGTCCTTTCCCCTTCTTCTTGAATGAGTTTACTTTTACATTTCCTTTATTTGGATAATAACTCCTAACAATTTATTTTGATTTTGATCAATTAATTTCAAGCCATATATCTGTTTCATTTGAGTGGAATAAAACAATATTGGGGAAATGTCAGCTTCCACAGATTTTTTTCTTATAATTTTAAATGTGTTCAAGACCATTTTCAATCTGAGTAATCCTAATGAGGGTTTTCCTTATGCATAGAATTGTACATTACTAGTCAATCAAGGACTTTTCTTTGTTCTTATGAAATTTACTTTATTCATTTAGCAAGTTGTGATGGGATGTCTACTTTGCTGGATTCCCAGCATCGAACAACACAAACTAGTATTCTGCTATCATAAAGCTTATATTCTATGGAAGATTCAATAAATAAATGACTATGGTAATAAAATACAACATAGGGCGTTAACTACTATGAACAGAATAAAAATTAAATGATGTGACTGAAAGTGAGATGGTGGCTTCCTTAATTTCATTGTTCAAGGGAGGCAGTCTGAGGAGTTGACATTTAAATTACTATCTGGTTGGATCTGATAGTTTATTATCTTTTCCATTCAAATGTAAGCTCTCTGAAGCAGAGACATTTTTGTCTGGCCTAGACACTTTGGTATCCCCAACACCTAGAATAGTGTGAGGGACATAGAAGGAACTCTTCAGGTATATGCAAAAGGAATGAGAGGGAAAAGTCCATCATTTGAAGTGGTTCTCTACCAGGGGAAATTTGGCATTGTCTGGAAACATTTTTGGTTGTTATAACTAGGTGGGAAGTGCTACTAGCATCTAGCCAGAGATGCTACACGACACAGTCCCCAGAAAAGGAACTGTCTAGTCCAAAATATCAACAGTGCCAGGATTGAGAAATCTTGATCTAAGACAAGACTTTTCCATGGAAAACAATTGGAGCACAAAGACCCTAATATGGGAGCAAGTTTAAAAAATGGTCTTCAACACATTTGAACTTTGTGTATTGGTATTGGAGGAACTCAAAGAAGGCCATGTAATTGAAGCACTTTTACAAAAGAGAAATGGAGGAGATGATGCCAGAGAAGGTAAGAGCTGGATCATTCAGGGCTTTGTTAGGGTAAGGAGTTTGGATTTTATTCTATGTGCAGTGTAAAGCTATGAAATGATTTTATACAAGTGTGTGACATGATCTGATTTACTTTTCTAACTGGATTGCTCTGAACTTTTGCTTGAAGAATAGCTTCTAGTAAGAGAAGAAGTGGAAGCAGGTAGAATGGTTAGAAAACAATTGTAGTAGTGAAGGCAAGAGATTATGATGGCCTGGAATTAAGAGTTTGTTCTGGAGATAGAGACTCATGGGCTAATTTCTATGTTCTAGGATTAATAGGATTCCCAATGGATTAGATATGGAAAATGAGGAAGATGAAAGGATGTAACAATATATGGATGGTGATATCTCTTACTGAGAAAGGGATGACCAAAGCTGATTCCCTTCTTTCATGTCTTGTGTCGCATTACACTAAGGAATGTTCTGAACTGTACTTTTGTGGAACCTATAGGACTATAACAGTCACTCAAATCATTACCATGCCTATAGTCATGAAACAGAATATATTTGCCTCTTACTTCAATAATCCTTCATTCAGGGGAATTGAAGCAGGACTAGCATAGATTAAAACACTTAAGAGTGAAAAGAAATGAAACATGAAAATAAATTATCAGTGACACACACAAACATGAACTCATACCATTAGCTATCTGAATCTGGTTGACCTAGGCCATAGATACAGGATTGTGCCCCCATAGTATTGTATACTTTTAAGGTTCTTAAAAATCTTAAATCTGTCTGAAGAAACAGTACCTCCTCTTTTTGTTTGGGAGGTCTCTGGATTTTCCAGTGATGTTGTTTACACACACACACACACACACACACACACACACACACACACACACACTTAAAGTCTAGGATATTTTATGACTCTTAATTAGTTTCTCCAATATTCATAGACCACTTATTGGACCCTCCCCATGCACTGGAAGATAATTATTATGAAAACCATGATAATTTATAGATGAAGCCATAGAGCTTACTCCATCTTAATTTAGTACTTTTATAAAAGTGGGGAAATTTTCTTTTGCAAAAGCTTAAGTTCCTTGGCTCAACTCACTTAAGCCAAAACCAGAACTTCTGTATAACTCATGTAAGGTAATCCATATCCCCATTTCTCTTGGCTATATGGCATTCCTAAACTTGAGAGTAGTTTAAAGGGAAGTGACTTACTCATTAAAATTTTAGATAATTTACTATATGCCAGACCTTCTAGTAGGTAATGAGGGTATAAGAGTTGGTAATTTACAACTGTTGCTGTCACAGCTATCTCTGCTGACTTTAGGAAATAAATGTGAAAATAAGATTTATAATGTAATGATTAAATAGTATAATAAAGATATCCACTGTGTGGGTTCTAAAAGAAGGGAACAACTGTTATCTGTGAAAGTCAGGATAAGAGTCTTAAAAGAACAAGACATATGACCTGGAACATGAAGAATGAATGTTTAGAGAGGGAGTGGCCAAGGTAAGACACTTGTGAAGGGTGGTGTCCTTTGTGGAGGATGGTTGAAAAGTCATTGTGGCTAGAATTTAGGATGCACAAAGGAAGTGAGAAGGTTGGATCACAATTAGAAGGACCTTATTCATTCTTAAGAATGAATTGACATATTATTCCAAAGACAATGAGGAACAAGTGGAGGTATTTAAATGATTATTAAAATCATAGTTACATGGGTAGGTTTGTTTTTCTAGGAAGATGATTTTGGTACCAGTTTGAGGATAGACTTGTAGAGAGAAAAATTAGTGACAGGAAGTTCTATTAAAGGCTACAGGGGTGCGTGGGTGGCTCAGTCTGTTGAGCAGCCAACTCTGATCTCAGCTCAAGTCTTGATCTCAGAGTTGTGAGTTCGGGCCCCACATTGCTACAACAATTCATGAAAAGATGAAAAATGTCAGTGGAGATAAGGAAGGGAGGCTGGAACAAGAGCTCTCCCTACATACTCTAAAACAGCATTTATATTACGGTGTCCTTTGTGTGAAGAAAATTGCTGTGGGTTGAATTGTGTCTCTCTAAAAATTCATATGTTCAAATTCTAACTTCTAGTACCTCAGAATATGACTGTACTTGGAAATACGGTCTGTATAGAGGTAATTAAGTTAAAATGAGGCCATTAGGGTGAATCCTAGTCCAATATGACTGCTGTCTTTATAAGAAGAGGAAATTTGGACATGTATAGAGAGTGACGACAGGAAGATACAGGAAGAAGAGGGCCGTCTACAAGCCAAGGAGCTTTCTCCTTGGAACAGCTTGGAGCAGTCTGGAACAGCTCCTTCCCTCATAGCCCTCAGGAGGAACTACCTGCTGACACCTTAGTCTTGGACTTCTAGCCAATAAATATAAATTTCTGTTCTTTAAGCCATACAATCTGTAGTACTTTGTTACAGCAGCGCTGGTAAACTGGTACAGAAATATTCTGGCATATGCTTGAATCTACGTTTACAAGAGTAGGATAATAATAATAATTGTAGTTATCTCTGAAGGAACAGTATTCAGAGGAGATCTTTCACTGCATACCCTTTTCTAATTACTGACTATTTACTCATGTGAATATCATAATATTACAGAAATACATTTGACTAATTAAAATTAAAACTGAAACAAAGCTATTTTGAGAAAAAATTATCATGATTTGTTGATATAATGCATTCAAGAGGATGCGTAGTTGAGAAGAGAATTGAGGGTGTTGTTAATATTTCTAACTTAGAATGTTGATTGAGTGATAACGCTTTAAAAAATGAGAAAAATGCAGAACCCCACCTTATACATGTTGAATTTTAAAAGTGAGATCTATACTCAGAGATACCTGTTCTGCATCTACAAGTAAGTGACTAAGGCTGGAGGACAAACTCAGGGTTGGCATAAACCTTAATATTTCATTGACTCTGAGACAGTATTCATTGTAAGACTCGGAGGGTTTAAAATATACAAAGTGTGTATCTGAGAATCATTGAAATATAAATAAGTGAAGACAAAAGGATTTTGTTAATCTTTCATATACTGAATGCCAAAATGATATTTGCTTATACTCAACAAACAAGTATATTTCTTTACACATTGGTATTACACCAGTTATGTAAATGGATAATGTCACCTTAAAATTTTAAGTTATATTTCCACATATTATACATGAAATATATTTTTCTAAGTATGTAAATAATAAGAACATTGTAGAAAATGCTCTTTAAAAGTATAAAAATATTAAAATGGCTTATAATTCCATCACCTAGAAATAGCCACTATTAATACATAAATAAATATTCTTCCAGTCTTTTTTCTATAAATATAGATATGTGCATACTTTAGATTTTTATACAAGTGTTTTCTTTCTTTTTTTTAAATTGATGTTTAACTGACATACAATATCATATTAGTTTCTGGGGTACAATTCAATATTCAATATTTGTGTATAATTGTGAAATAATCACAGTAAATCTGATTAACATCCATCAACAAACACAATTCCAAAATTTTTTTCTTGTGTTGAGAACTTTTAAGACCTACTTTCTTAGCAACTTTCAAATATGCAGGACAGTATTATTAACTATAGTCACTATGCTGTACATGACATTCCCATTATTTATTTATTTTATGCTGGAAGTTTGTACTTTTGACCCCTTTCACCTGTTTCACCCACCCCTTATCCCTACCTTTAGCAACTACCAATCTCTTCCTGAATTTATGAGATTGGATTTTTGTTTCTCTCTCTCTTTTTTTTTCAGATACCACATATAATTGAGATCATATGGTGTTTGTCTTTGTCTGACTTATTTCACTTAGTATAATGTCCATAGGGTCTATTTGTATTGTCACAAATGGCAAGATTTTATTCTTTTATTTATCACTGAATAATATTTGTGTGTGTGTGTGTGTGTACATTACATCTTCTTTATCCATTCATCCATCAATGGACATAGGCTGTTTTTATATCATGGCCAATGTAAAAAATGCTGCTATACATGGGGGTTCATATATCAATGATACTGATATTGATATTCCTATATCAAGCCAGTGTGTTCATTTCCTTTGAATAAATACCCAGAAGTGGAATTGCTGGATCATATGATAGTTCTGTTTTTAATTTTTTGGGAAACATTCGTACTATTTTCCATAATAGCTGCATGAATTTACATTCCCACCAACAGTGCACAAAAGTCCCCTTTCTTTCCACATTCTTGCCAATGCTTGTTATTTCTTCTCTTAGTTAATAGCCATTCTGTCAGGTGTGAGGTGAGATCTCATTGTGGGGTTTTTTTGTGTGTGTGTAGTTTTGAGTTGCATTTCCCTGATGATTAGTGACGCTGAGAATCTCTTCATGTACCTGCTGGCCTTCTGTGTGTCTTCTCTGGAAAAATATTTATATTCTCTGCCCATTTTTTAATTGGATTGAATTTAATTTTTTGTTTGCTATTGAGTTGTCTGAGCTCTTTATTTATTTCAGATATTAACCTTTTATAAGATATATAATTCTCTCCCATTCAGTAGGTTGCCTTTTCACAAATGTTTCATTACTACCCAGTTTTTTCACCTAGCTTTATATCATGAACAAGTTCCCATACCATTAAATACTCTTAAAAAATAGTTTTTTCATGGGGGAAAAATACAATCTGGATTTTCCATAATTATTTGATTATTCCCATTTGACATTGAGATTGTTTCTAATATTTCACTTAAAACATTTTTAAATATTTATCTTCATTTCTTGTAGTTTTCTTGGGCTAGGTTTTTTTTTTAATTTTATTATGTTATGTTAATCACCATACATTACATCATTAGTTTTTGATGTAGTGTTCCGTGATTCATTGTTTGCATATAACACCCGGTGCTCCATTCAATACGTGCCCTCTTTAATACCCATCACCAGGCTAACCCATCTCCCACACCCCTCCCCTCTAGAACCCTCAGTTTGTTTCTGAGAGTCCATAGTCTCTCATGGTTCGTCTCCCCTTCCAATTCCCCCCCTTCATTTTACCCTTCCTACTATCTTCTTCTTTTTTTTTTAACATATAATGTATTATTTGTTTCAGAGGTACAGGTCTGTGATTCAACAGTCTTACACAATTCACAGCGCTCAGGGTTCCCCTTTCTCCGCATCCCCACCTACATCTGTCATTTCCTGACTTGTTAATTTTAGCCATTCTGACTGGTGTGGGGTGGTATCTCATTGAGGTTTTGATTTGGATTTCCCTGATGCTGAGTGATGTTGAGCACTTTTTCATGTGTCTGTTGGCCATTTGGATGTCTTCTTTGGAAAAATGTCTGTTCATGTCTTCTGCCCATTTCTTGATTGGATTATTTGTTCTTTGGGTGTTGAGTTTGATAAGTTCTTTATAGATTTTGGATACTAGCTGTTTATCTGATATGTCATTAGCAAATATCTTCTCCCATTCTGTCGGTTGTCTTTTGGTTTTATTGACTGTTTCTTTTGCTGTGCAAAAACTTTTTACACTGTTGGTGGGAATGCAAGCTGGGGCAGCCACTCTTGAAAACAGTATGGAGGTTCCTCAAAAAGTTGAAAATAGAGCTACCGTATGACTCAGCAATTGCACTACTGGGTATTTACCCAAAAGATACAAATGTAGTGATCCGAAGGGGTACGTGCACCCCGATGTTTATAGCAGCAATGTCCACAATAGCCAACTATGGAAAGAGCCAAGATATCCATCGACAGATGAATGGATAAAGAAGATTTTTTTTTTTTTTAAGAGGGAGGAAGAAGGGTAAGGGACTAGGGGAGAGGGAGAGAGAGAATCTTAAGCAGGCTCCACACCCAGCACAGAGCCTGACACAGGGCGCAATCAATCTTGCAACACTGAGATCATGACCTAAGCCAAAATCAAGAGTTGGATGCTTAATTGACTGAGTCACCCAGGTGCCCATGGGCTAGATTTTTATAAGTGAAACTATCCTTTTGAAGATAATGAGGATTACAAGGCCTGATATGTATTACTTTTCTTAGTATGTATTGCTAGAAATGTGGTTACTAATGATGTGTGAAGATGTACATTGTACCATCACTTGATATTTTCTTTAAAATCTTCCCAGTATATATTTAGATTATTTATTATTAGAATTTTAATTGCAACAATCATATTGTTGTTATTCTTAGAATAAGTGTTCTTCTGTTCAATTGAATCCAAATATCTGAAGTATAGTAAATTATTAGCAATAATTTATTGGGCACCTGCCCTGAATAATGCTAGGTATTCATAATAATACATTGCATGATTCTTGACTTTTATTCACGCATAATTTCTTTTCTAGATACTTATTCTCTAGCCTATCTAAATTACATTAGAAACTTTATTTCCATTCCAAATGGGCCAGTGAAAATTATAAGCCACTAACTATAGCTACTAGTTCCTAAAAAGCACATGCATTTTCAGCATAAATTGTTAGAGAGAAATACAGTGGGATGGGGAAGGGTGACTGTGTTATAACAGATCCTTCCATCTAATTACATATACAGGTGGCAAATGCATTATTAAAATAGTGCTTAGTGTCTTATATTAAAGTGAAAATTGTAATTAAAAAGTATGTTCTCTCCTGCTGTGAGTGCTTTACCATAGGGGTCTTGTCTATCCGGTGAATTTTAAAAGAACAATTAAAAGTGATATTGTTCCTGTTTCAGTGAACTGCTCACATTTTTGGTGTACCAAATAAGTATTTTAACCTAACAAAGAAGATTCATAGCATGTTTTAAATATCCTGAGCATATTATTTATCATAAATGACTGCTGCGACTTCTTCTCCAAGTGCTGAATTTAACTATAATCTTTGGTGACTATAATGTGATCTCTTAGTTTTTCAACCATATTTCATAATTTCATGATAGCCTGAATTTATATTCTCAATCTTGAATATTTTCCCTGCTAGTTATATTCTATTTTTGAAGAAAGCCTCTGAGTGGCATACGAGAAAACTGTCTAAAATTTGATTGGCTAATAGATTTTTTCCCCTTTTTAATGTAGAATTCCTTGGTTCTAATTCTTCAAGATTCTTTTTTTGAAAAAGAATCATATTACTGATAATAACTTGATCTCCTAATAATTATGGTTATTAAATGTTCATGTTTTGTCTTGCCTCCTTAATTTGATTAAAAACTACTTAGGGCAAGGAGCTGTGCTTTAGGCTTCTTTTTATTTTTCGTCAGATCCCAGCATAGAACATTAAAATAGTAGATGCTCACCCCACCATTTTTTGATTTGCTTGTAAAGTTAAAAACTATGGATTATTACTTGTCATACATAAAAAACAATCAAAATATTTGTTCATTCTGATATTTTGTAAGGGGGAAATACCCATCGCTTTTCACTGTGGAGTTAAAAAATCTGAAAGAAAGTAAGCCTATGTTTGTGTGTTATCCTTCTATTTAGAATAGTTCTCCGTACAACAGAATCATTGTCACTGAATAATCACTCTTCTCATTTCCCTTTTCTTATATGTTTTATTGCCATGTTATTTTCAGGGACTCCCGAAAGCCTAGCTGAGAAGGAGAGGCAGCTCATGGGTATGATCAATCAGCTGACCAGTCTGCGAGAGCAGCTACTGGCTGCCCACGATGAGCAGAAGAAACTGGCTGCATCTCAGATCGAGAAACAACGCCAGCAAATGGAGTTGGCCAAACAGCAACAAGAACAGGTGAGTAGGAGCCAGGGACACAATTTCCTTAGACATGGTTTGCCTGCTATTTATAGGACACTCTCCTAGGCACACAAAGATTAATAAAAGTCTTTCTTCCCACCTCACATAAATAAATAAAAAAACAAAATACAAAAGAAGCAAACAAACAAAAACACTTTGATCTGAAAAAGCTTATCAACTACTTTAGTGGTATGGAACATCGAAGTAATTATAACCAAGGTGAAATTCTGATAGGTCATGAGAGAAGTACCAAACAGAATCATGGCGTGTCAAGAGAACATTTCCAGTCAGGGACACCATGAAAGAATTCATTCAACAGGTGTTTGGTATGAGCTCTGAAGAATAAGTAGGATTTAACAAATGAAGTAAATTAATTATGGCCCAGGAAGTTTAGTTAGATGCCTATTATAATAACTTCAATAAGGAGTGAGAATCTAAACTAGATAGTTTAGAATCTAAACTAAATGACCACAGAAAAAGAGAAGAAAAGAATAAACAGGTGGGAAAATTATGATTAGTTGAATTCTTTGGGCAAAAGAATGAGGAAAGATGTTGAGCCTGGGTGATGGGTCAAGTCAGGAGGGCAAATTTGGAATAACAGGTGGTTTTATTGTGTTTAATTAGAGCTCTTGTCAGGTTGTCCAGCTGGAGGTACGTAAAAAACAGCTAGAAATACCAATCGACGGTTTGGAAAAGAGGGCTGAACTAAATTTCTTAGTTTATTTACATAGAGATGGTGGTTTAAACCACTGGGGTAGATAAGTTTCATTCATTTATTCAACAAATAATAATCAAGTGCTTCTTATGTGCCAGGCACTGTGCTAACTTCTGAGGCTTCATCAATTAACCAGTAAGATAGAGCCCCTAAATTCTAGTGGAAATAGAGAGATGATTAACAAAGGAAAAGAGAAATTTACAAAATGATTTTAGACAGTGATAAGTTATTTGATGAAATGTAATTAGAGATATTTAATAAATATTGATTGGTATGGCAAAGCAGTGTTTCTTAGATTGGGTGGTTGGACCTGGCAATTGAACTCAGATCTAAATGACATACAAGAGGCAGCCATATTAATATCTGGGGCCAGAGTGTTTCATGAGGGAATGGTAGGTTTGTAAGCCCTACATTAGAATATGGTGATATTATTAGAAAATGGAAAGGAACTAAGGGTGGATCCTTGGGAGATACTGGCATATAGCTGGTAAATAAAAGAAAATGAACAGTTCCAGAAGAACAAAGCTACTAGATTTGTCATTTAGTTTCTCACTGTTGGCCTTTTAAGACTCTGGCTTCTCTGGAGCTTTAGTAGTAGAAATAAGGCATAAGAATTAACAAATGTGTAGTAGGAAAATGGAGGCCATGTATAAGAACTATTACTTAAAATTGGTAGCAAAGGGAAGGGAAGAAAGAGGGTGCCATAGGGTGAATTTATATACAGACATGATACATCTCTTCTGGGGCTAACTCCCTTTTGCCATCCCATATTCTGGGCTCTGTCCATTCACCGTCCCAAATGGAAGAAGACCATTATTTAGTCAGGGGTAAGTGTCCACACATCCCTGCAAAACCTTAACAATTTTCAAAATGTAAGCTAGCAGAGTTGAAAGAAGAAATACTCAGATTACATTTGCAGTGACCCCCCTTTCAGTTTATTCCTCCCTACTTGGTGGTTCATCTCTGCTTGAAAGATGATGCTTTCACGTTTAATGAAATACTTCATCATTTTTCTTAAAGATATATTTGACCTGTTCTTGAATATGGCCCATATTTCTCTTGCTTTACCACCATGATAAGAGTTCAGAATGCTCATCTGTGACAGTCTTGAAAAACACTGCTCTTTTCTTGTTCATAATTCTCAATGCTTTCAAACATCTGAATTCTAGAAAATTCTAGGAGCTTCTGAAACTGTAAGTCAAATGGGGATATTTCTTTGTAGAGAATCACTACTTTGGTGGGTCTAAGGGCATATTTGTCCTGAAAACTCAGAGCAATCACTAATAGAGAGCAAAGTCCTCTTCTCTTTCACATTCTGGCCCATCCCCACATATCATCAAAGGATTCTAGAATTTTTTACTTTTTCTGACATTATCCTTGGAATTTTAGAAATCATTAGGTTCTTCCAGAATTTCTCTCCTGTGTTGGAAAGATGCTAAACAATGATGCCTACAAAGCCTGAGAGAAGATCCTTTGTGAAAGCTTCAGGTCAGGTTTCTAGAGCCTATTTTACTCCCCTAGATCTTCTCTACCATGTAGTGCTGGCATGTGTAATTACCACTCTTGTAGTCACTGATCTTTTCATCAGGACACAGGAAAATCTCTGAAGGGCATTCTAATACTTATTCCTTAAGATTCAGGTTAGGTATATCTTCTCTTGAGAACTCCTTTTCTGACCCTCCTCCTAAAACTCCCTACTCATTGTAGGGTGTCCCTACTCTGGGCACTCTAATATTCCTATTATAGCCCTTAGAGATGCTAATGAATCTGTTCATTGACCAGCCTTTCCACAGGACTCTGAGCTCCATTCTACATTTTTTCATTCAATAAATATCTATTGAGCACCAATTTGATGCCACATTCTATTCTAGTTACTGGGATATAGCAAAGAATAAAACAGACAAAAATTCCTAATGTATTGAATTCTCATTAGGAAAAGATAGTAAACAAACAAGATGTTGATAAGGGATATAAATAAAGGAGAGAATTAGAGGGTGCCAGGTAGAGAGAGAGGCTCTTTTAAAATGGGTGCTCAGGGAAGACCTCATTGACAGAGGGATATTTGAGCAGAGACTTGCAGGAGGTGAGGGAATGAGCAGTCAGTTATCTAGGCATAGAGGGTTCCAGATGGAGGGGGAAGCAAGTGCAGAGGCCCAGAAGCAGGTACATCCTTGGGAGATAGGAACATCCTTAGCGTCTTCAAGAGACAGGAGAGGAGAGTGGCGAGAGTGGAGTAACAAAGGGAGACAGAGGAGAAGGTGAAACCAGAGAGGTAGCAGGAGGCGAAATCATACAGGGTCTTGCAGGCATCGTATGGACACTGCCTTCTGCTCTGAGTGAGACAGAGGGTTTTAAAAATATGAGTAACATGACACAACTTATATTTTAAAAGGATCTTTCTAGGGTGCCTGGGTGGCTCAGTTGTTAAGCATCTGCCTTCGGGTCAGGTCATGGTCCCAGGGTCCTGGGATCGAGCCCCACATCGGGCTCCCTGCTCAGCGGGAAGCCTGCTTCTCCCTCTCCCACTCTCCCTGCTTGTGTTCCCTCTCCTGCTCTCTCTCTCTCTCTCTCTGTTAACAAATAAATAAAATCTTTAAAAAAATTAAAAAAATAATAAAAGGATCTTTCTAGATACTGGCATATTATGGGCTGTAGGGAGCAAAGGCAGAAGCAGAAAGAGTAATAGGAGACTATTACAATAACCCAGCAAGAGAGAACAGTGGCTTGGAACGGGAGGAAGTGTGGAGGGGTGTGAGGTGGTCAGTTTCTTGATAAATGCTTAAGTGCTAATAAAAAGATTTATTAGCTGAAATATTGACATGTAGGAGGAAAGGACCAGATTTAAGGAAAAGAATGATATTCCTTTTCCTACCATCTACCTTTCTTCGGGGAAAAAAATGGATTTTTTAAACCCTGTCCCTAAGATAAAATGAAAACATGAAAATAACCATAACTGAATTTAGTTTTGAACTTGTTGAATATGAAGTACCTTTGAGAATGTCATTGGAAAAATGGGTCTGAAACTGAAAGCAAAGGCAGAAGTGAGAGAAACAAATTCATAAGTACTTGGCATACATTCAGGAGTAGGGATACAACTACGACATTGAAGGGCTAGACAGGGCAGTTGAAGGTAACTGAAAAGGAACAGACTTGAGGGTAGAGCAAAACCAGGAAAATGTACTGTCCTGGAAGCCAAGGAAGAAAGTTCAGGATCAAGGGAGAGAACTTGAGTGTTGAATTTTGATGAAAGGACAAAAGGTGAAATCTAAAAAACACATTAGAATTGAAAAAATGAGGGGTGCCTGGGTGGCTCAGTCAGTTAAGCCTTTGACTCTTGATTTCGGCTCAGGTCATGATCTCACGGTCTTGAGATCAAGCCCTGTGTTGGGCTCCATGCTCTCCCTCTCACTCCCCCCTCACTCTCCCCCCCCAAAATAAACAAATAAACCTTAAAAAAATATTTTAAAAATGAGATTGGCGACTTTTATTACGAATCATTTTAGTGGAGAATGGGAGCTGAAACCGTGATGGAGTGCACTGAGGAGTTGACTGTTCAGGGGTTTGTGGGAGGCAAAAATGAGGGCAGTATTCACAAAAAAACAAAAACAAATACTGAAACCTCAGTGAGGAATACAGCCTCCACAATGCAAACTCCCAGGGTAGCACAGGGTACCCTGTTGATGCAACAGTTTCTTTTGTAGAAAAGAGATAAAAATGCCAGAGGCCGTACCTTCTTAACGTATTGCCAGGAAGGAAGAGAGATTTCTGACACTCTACCGTTTCATACTGGATTGGATCACTGTTGGAGTGTCTTAGGCTTCATTTGTTTTAGGCCAAAAGAAACTGTTCCGAAAACTAAATATCTTGTTTGATCCTACTTACGGATGAATTGCTGGTACTGTAGGGGCACAGGCACATCTATTTTCATCATCTTAATCAGTGTCAAATCAAACCTGGAGCAACAGAACATTGGTAATATCCCCCTGGGACTACAATATACTTTTAAATTTTTCATGTGCAATTTCTCCACAGATTGCAAGACAACAGCAGCAGCTTCTGCAGCAACAACACAAAATCAATTTGCTTCAGCAACAGATCCAGGTCAGAAATCATCATTTCATGCATACTTCCAATTAAAAAAATATCTATCTATCTATCTATCTATCTATCTATCTATCTATCTATCTATCATCATCTGTCTATCTATAGTCTAATTTTTAGATGAGCTAACTGGAATAACCTCCAAAATAAGAATTATTTTTGGCTTACTTAATTCCTGCCGTATTTCCTCCTATGTCATGAGAATCTTGCAAATGGTGACTGGCGCGGGCCCCTACTGTCAGGGAGCTTCGATCTGAGCAAGCTGACAGTCATTTTCATCCTATGCAAAAAGGAAATTATTGCCGAGAAACACTAGGAAGGTTTCATTTTCTCTTTCTTTAATGTTTAAAATGTGACCATGAGTGTTCTCAGTGAGGGATGTGCAGGGGAACCAAAGCAAAAAGGTACAGCAAGTTTTGTTAGAGAGCCATGGCAGAGAAGACAGTTTTACTATATGCTCAAGAGCCACGTGTCAAAAGGGTTGAGGTTAGGGAAGATAATGATTTGGTGTTCAAGTAGAATTTCACCCTTCATGTTGCCTGGAGAGACCAAGAGTGAGGGCTCTATAACCTGCATCTTTTGCTTAAATGGAAATGTGTGATGATGAGGAGCATCAATGAAGATGGAAGAAAGCAGCTATGTTGATAACAAAAGGAAAAAGTGGGTTTTCAGGGTTGTCCTGTCTTCACCACTTGCTGGGGCATGAATTTTGACAAAAATTTTTCCCCTTCTGAAAATTCCCTTTCCGAAAGTACCTATTTCATAAGAGATTTATGAGGACTTAATGAAATCATGGATAGAGTATCAAGGCACACAGTAGGTGCTCAATACATACTTGCTATAGCCAGCAAGAAAAGGAATCTAATTCATGGAGCTATGAATCCACCTTCTGCAACATTGTCTTCTCGAAGCAGATGTTAGAGAGGAAAAATTCATCATTCTTTTGAAATTCTATCTTGAGAATCCAGCATATTTTTTCAGTATAAGTATCATAAATGACAGAAGCAAACATGTCTACGTTATTTCATTTGTGTATTTAATCATGTTTAGACTTCATTGCCAGCAAAGTTTATCCCATTTTACCTAATTGGGACAGGTATACTTAATTTCTTTACCCTGGATTATATAGCCCAATCAGGGTTTGCTCATTCTTGGTCCACCTGACATTTTAGTGAGCTAGTCATAGCTTGAGGGAGACAGAGAAACATCAGTGAGATGATCCAACCAGGATTCGTTGCTCTCCTTAACTGTAATTACGAGCAGCAAATCCTAATGTGATGTTGACCATCTGTTCATATCTGGAATGTGGTTTATTAAATTTAGTGGTTTAAAACTGTTCATTGGGGAGGTGCCTAGGTGGCTCAGTCAGTTGAGCTTTGGACTCTTGATCTCCGCTCAGCTGTTGATCTCACCGTTGTGAGTTTGAGCCCTTGTTGGGCTCCATGCTAGGCATGGAACGTACTTAAAAAAAAAATACAAAAAATTGTTTGTTCGATTTCATGTTCAGTCTAAATATGCTAACTTTGAATATAGTTTTAATTGATGGTACCAGGTTATCTACATTTAAAATGTTTTTAATTGAAAATCTAAGATAATAAAGCAGTTATGGCCATATATATATATATATATATATATATATATATATATATATATACACACATACATATATTAATATGGGAAGTAGGAGATGTTTCAAGCAAAAATTAAGTACTGAGCAAGACTGACAATCTGAAAGGAATTCATTTACACAGCTTTTAATGTATTTATTAACTAAAAGCATACTTCTAAAGTCTATTTTATAAATTGTTGATTTGGGGCAGTCTTACAAATACTTAATAGTGATGAAAGTCACAATATATTTAAATTAGTCTATTGAGAGATTGTTCAGTTATGGGAAGGACCGCTATAGGGGCATGTGTAGAGAAAGAAGATTAAAAATGTGGAACAGATCCCTTTTTTTTGCTCATGTAAATCCTTGCCACATTTCTTTTTGAGAATGTTTTCTCTCGCTTTTCTTCTTTCCCCTTCCTCCTTTTCCTTGGCAGCATCTGACAAGGAAGAAGAAGGGTAAAAATCAAATCTGCTATCGTGGAAGGCAAATCAGATTCACAACAAATAGTATTATAAAACTTATTTTTGTCAATGCACACGTAATCAGTGCTTACATGAAAATTTACAATAGAATACATTTACTTGATATCTGCAAATACTTACATAGTATATTTTGAATTGATCTACTTCCCTTATCTTTCTTAAATATGGAGCTAAAGACCTTGAAGAAATAAACACCAACTTACATTGTTCATCCTGATTGCATTTTCTTACATGTTTTATACCATTGTCTCTTTGAGCTTTAGAAAACAATGCATTCCAGTTTCTTTATCGGTAGAATAGTGGGCTGCAATGTTATTCGACCCACAATTAAGACTGCCTTTAAGCTTTTGGTTTCAATTATAAATACACGCTTGCCCCAAAAGTTGGTAAAGGCATGCAAAGCATTAGATGGGTAGACAGATCTGCTAGATGGATTAGATTGACGGGGTAAGAGAGCAGGACAAATTTCCACACTTGATGGCTGTGTTAAATGACAAGAGGATGATGTTCCCCAACATTTCTCTCATTCTTTTACTGAGTTCTCTTTAAAGGAGAGGTTAATTTAGACATCTTTATTACATTTGAAGTATGTATCATTCGATTAAAAAAAAAGTGTATGAACAAGTTTGTGTATGCACAAACATTCACATATTCTAATGGCCCAAGTTATTTAAAATTTCTCTTGGCCTATTATTTCTATCTTCTTTCAACTCCCGATGAAAAAGTGGTAGTAGGTTTTACTCTGTAGTTATATATTCAAAGAGAAAATGCCATAAGAATTAGCAAATTCACCAATTTTATTCAATCACTTAGGATCAATTCTATATGAACAGTTTTTCTCTCTTTAGAAATGCAACCTTAGCTCTAATTGCATGATTCTAATTGGATTGAGAACTCGATCTACATTACTTCCTTGCAAAGACTTTATGTAGAGTTATAGTCTTCTAGGTTGATTCACATAACTCAGATTAAAAGAAGAAACAAAAAAGTTTTCTGTTATTCTTTCTAACATCATAAATCAGTACATTTTACAAATAAAATCCTGTCATAATACCAGAAAATATCTCATCTGCCCACAAGAACTTGTCTGTTTCTTTATGAGACTCTCAATTTTAGCAACACTAAGAAGTTCGACTTCTTTTTCTCCCATTCAGCAGTGTTTTCCTTTAATATTTTTCTTTATTGTCCTTAAAAAAGTAGGATATTTTTGCATTCCTGCTTACTGTACCTAGCTAACTCTTAATGCACATTAATATGTGAGATGAAATTTATAGATATTTCAGAGAAAAATATCTACATTTTTAAAAAAATAACCTTTTTTTTCTTTAAATCTTTTGCTTATGCTACATTGCCCATCTTTTAGCAATTTTATTTTCTGACTAATCTCTTTTTTACATTAAATCAACCTGTTTCTAATAGGGATAGCTAGGTGGTGGTTTATGTTTCCAATAATGATCCTAAACCAACGGTTCTTCTTGACCTCATTCACTGTTACTAAAACCTTTTAAAGTAAATGAATGAGTGACCTCTACTCAGCTTCCATTATGGCAACAAACTGAATGTCCCTGGAGACTCAAGTTCCTTTTATCTTGAAGCTTTGTATGGGACAGGGTTTCTATAGCTTTGGGAGTGAGAGGGGGAAGCATGTCCTAGTTTAATTTTTTTTTTTACCTTTTTTCAATAATACTTAATGGAATTTTGTGTTCTTATTAGCATCTTCTAATAGGGTCAGTCCAATAACATGCTCTAATATGAAATCCACTTCAGATATTTTTAAGGGAAATTTTAAAGATGTTTTACTTCTTTTAAAATGTGTATTTCTCAGGATTCCCATACTGAAAGTTCAGTGTTTGAATTTTCCTAAGCGATTCCACAAGTCTGTTGCATTTTCCCTTCTGACAAATTGTTTCAATTGTTTGTTGTCCATTATGTTCTCTTGGGGGCAAAGATTTGGTACTTAACAATCACCTGTCATTGTTTCCGATTCATAAGGTATACATTTGCAGGACTAGTAGTAGCTTTGGGTCAGTGATTCTGTCTAGAGCTAAGGGTAGAGCAAAGGACAAATCTCTGTTCCTTTGTATTCTTAACTGGCCAGTGCGTATTCCATGGTATATAGGGAAGAGCTTGGCTCTTCATGGTATAGGACTATGTTTAACTGTATGAAATACAATTTTAATTGTATTAAATGATTAAAAATAAAGATAGAGAGCAGGTTCTCTGGAATTAGACATACCTGAATTCAGTCTCTGCATGTTCACACCTCATCTGCTGTGTGAACTTAGGAAAATTGCTTAATCCCTCTGGTTTCATTATTCCCATCTATTAAATGGGAATTATAATAACTGACACTGCCTTAGTTTGAGGATTAAATGGAATCATACCTGACATGTAGTGAGCACACAATGCTGAAAATTTTTTGCCTAGGTCATTAGGAGAGAAAAACTTGTTCCTTCTGTATTTCTGATGACGAACAATTTAATGAGTATTTCCAGCAAGAGGAGAATTTCTAGGAAAAAAAGAATATAATATACATGGCAGTAGTCACTGAACACTGTAAGTTCAGTGTTCCAACAATTCATATGATTTTAGAACTACAAGAGATTTTTGTAGTTAAAGAAAGCCTTTATTTAGACCTATCTCTCATTTTGACATTTGTAAACTGAAACCAAGTAAGGTTAGAAGATTTTCCCAATGTCATCGAAGTTGTTACTTGTAGAACAATGGCTGGGTTCCAAGTTTCTCCCAAGTCTTGGCCCAGTTCATTTTTATTTCACCGACATTCTACCATTTAAGGCTTAATGGCCCAAAGTTTTAAAATGAGTTTTCTTTCCTGGGAACTTATTCCAACAAAATAAAAATATAACTTGACTTATGTACAATTGAATGATTAAGTTGCAGTCATGGGCTCAACCAATTTGTGATAAAGGTTTCATTTTATTGGAGCCAAAGTTCTCTGAGCTCATTAAGAGTTTTGGTAATTCTTGATAAATTATTATGCAGAACAAAATCCATTGAAATATTGTATTGAAAACATAATAACGTGAAAGGTGAAATAATAGTACCTGACTGACCTGCTGATTTATGATTTCTTTCTCTGAGTGTGGTAAGTTGGAAGCATTTTACTCCCCCCCCAACAAGACTCCACACACATACATGAGGACAAAGAGATTGCAAAGTAACCTTGTCTCTTTAGGAGACTGGAAATGCCAAGAATAAACACCATGCAATTAAGGTAGCATTTCAACCTGAGAAGGAAATGCATTAACTCCTTGAGCTCTGACTAATGTTTTGCTGTAGGAAATAAAATATACCACAACTGGACAGGATACAGTTCTAGGCTTTCAGATAGATTATTGGACGAGAAAATATGGAGGAGATACAAAGAAGTAGCTTGAAGGGTGACTTCCTGCTCTTCCTTGTACTTAATGGAAGTAGAAGATCCATTTGAGAAGATAGGTGACCTCTCCTAGAAGATCAAGAATGCTACCTGAAGCTCTGTCCTTTTACTCAGAGAGAGACACTTTAAAATCCTTAAAGCATTTTTAATACATCTGCTGGCAATTACCTAATGATGGAATTTTCATCATTCATATTATTTCACTGTCTAGATAAGCCTGTCTCCGTAGATAAAGGTACAGATTGATTGATAGGCATATACAGTTTAATTTTTACTGATATAACATGTCACATGGCTAAGTGTACAAGAGAATAAGGAAAGCAACTATCCAGAACCAAATCCTCTATAAGCTCCTCTGTATACTGTGCCCAAACCTTTTACTCAGAAGGAGCCACTTTAAAATCTTTTAAGTTTTCATTTTTAATAACTTCTTAGTATTCACTAAGTATATAAAAATATAACTATAATGCTGTTTATGACTTATCAACTTTCTAAATTTCATTAACTTAGAAATGAAGATTTGCTGAGTTCTCGTATCTCCACCCTGACATCCCCCCCAATCCCCTCCCTCGCCTTATAGTGTAGTTACAAAAGTCATTTAAATTCTTCCAATAGGTATTTCTAAGCTTTAAATAATTTACTTACACCTCTTTTCTTTGTCAATCAATTATAAATAGTCTCTTCACACTTGCCTTGTCAGATGAGGATGGAATCTCTTTTCTCTTATTCCCAATTGCCAATTTCTGTTACCTGTATGTCTACTCTAAATATATATAATACGTGTGTGTGTGTGTGTGTGTGTGTGTAGGTATGTATGTATACACACGTACCTGCTGTGCTTTACCTAATGGTTAATCTTAAAAGGTGAAAATTTAAAAAATGGTCCTTACCTACTGGGTATTTACCCCAAGGATACAAATGTAAGGATCTGAAGGGGTACATGCACCCCAATGTTTATAGCAGCAATGTCCACAATAGCCAAACTGTGGAAAGAGCCAAGATGTCCATCGACAGACGAATGGATAAGGAAGATGTGGTGTGTATGTGTGTGTGTGTGCAGCCATCAAAAGGAATGAAATCTTGCCATTTGCAATGACGTGGATGGAACTAGAGGGTATTATGCCAAGCGAAATAAGTCAATCAGAGAAAGACATGTATCATTTGATCTCACTGATTGGGGAATTCTTAATCTCAGGAAAAAAACTGAGGGTTGCTGGAGTGGTGGGGGGTGGGAGGGATGGGGTGGCTGGGTGAAAGACATTGGGGAGGGTATGTGCTATGGTGAGCGCTGTGAATTGTGTTAAGACTGTTGAATCACAAACCTGTACCTCTGAAACAAATAATACATTATATGTTTAAAAAAAAAAAGAAGATAGTAGGAAGACAAAAATGTAGGGGGGGGACATTGGAGGGGGAGACGAACCATGAGAGAGAGACTATGGACTCTGAGAAACAAATTGAGGGTTCTAGAGGGGAGGGGGTTGGGGGGCTGGGTTAACCTGGTGATGGGTATTAAAGAGGGCATATATTGAATGGAGCACTGGGTGTTATACGCAAACAATCAATCATGAAACACTACATCAAAAACTAAGGTTGTAATGTATGGTGATTAACATAACATAATAAAATTTAGAAAATGGTGCTTACATTAAAATACAAATCTTCGTATTGTTTCTTGGATAGTCTTAAAGGGATATTCCGTATTTCCTTTTCGGGTAACTTTCCAATTGCCTTTTCTTTTCTTTTTTTTTCCCCTCATGTTACTCATGTGATTTGCTTTCTAACTTCATAAATTCTCAAGAATAAATCAGATGTCCAGAACACCGCTTTTCTTGATAACTGCTTCTTAGCTGTCTGCCCTGCTTTCATTTAGATCAGTTGGTCCAGCCAACATTCTGGGATGTCCATTTATAATTCTTCAGAGTTGGAATCACTGTTTCCTATATTGTCCTCCTTGGTTTATCTCCTTATTTTGCTCTAGAACCACATCAAGAAACTTCCTGAAAGAAAAGGAGCAGTGTGGGGATGCAGGATATAAAGGGTCTGGAATAAAAACATTCTAAATATACGTATGTATAATAATATTCTATTTAAGCTCTCTACTTGATTGATAGTTTGGCTGCAAATGAAATTCTAAGCTGGAAATCATTTTCCTTACATTTCAAATCCATTGATTCATCATCTTCTAACATCAACAAGAAATATGATGTTGATCTGACTTTTGTTGTTGGTGATGACCAATTTTTCTCCTTTCTGAAAATTTTTAAGTATCTTGTAATTGCTGTGACATTTCACTGGAATGTATACAGATATTATTCATTTATTATTTTGTAAATTCCATGAATCTTTTAGTCTAAAGAGTTGTGGGTTTTTTGCTCTGAGAAATTTTGTTTTTTTTTTCTTTGCCCATTTATCTCCTTATTTTCCAGTTCTTGTTGCATCTTCTGTGACACAGATATTTTATTTTCTTTCTCTGGACTAATAAATATGTTACTTATTGTTCATATTTTTACCTCTGCCTCTTGATTCTTCTTCCTAGGGGATTGCCTGAAATTTATCTTCTGAAGTGTTTAATTGAATCTTTGAGAAATTACCTTTTACATTTCCACAAGCTTCTTCTTGCTCCCTGATAATTCTGTCTTCAGGTTATCCTATTCTTGTTTAATCCTGTTCTTGTCATTTCTCATTGAATTGAAACTTGGTGTTTTTAAAAAGTTAAATTCTCATTTCCTTAAATTTTCTTTTCCCCCATTTTTCACCTGCTTGCTTATCTTGATGTTTCTCTTTCAGCTTAAAGTTCTGCTCAAATTTTAAAAAATCATTAGTTACCATTCAGATTTAAAAGCAATATAAGAAAAACTAGATTGGGAGCTGTGACTATGAATGAGGTTTATCAACACGTGAACACAGCTTTAGTGAGAACAAGAAGCTGGCCATACATTACATGTATGGATACAGAAGTCTTTGTTCTGGAATTCCAATGTTCATGCTAACTATCTTAAGTTTTCCCAGACTCTTCAATTTCTGTTGAGGGTGTGTGCTGTAACTGGGGTAGAGGTGAACTGATGGAGCCACTTTTAACTAATACCACTGTTTGTAATCCAGGTCTCACTCATGCTCTCCCTCATACCTGGACTTTCAAGTCCCAAGACTTTCTGGTGGTTTTGAGGGCAAGTTAAACCCCATTTCTGCTTAACTCGTTCCATGTACACTCTAGTTTGTTTCACCCACTTTTAGTTAACATTCTACAATTTTCATCTTCCAGAACTCTAGTCAAATTTCTTGCCTGTGTAAATCTCTTATTCTTTACTGTTTTATGTGATACATGATTTTAAATTTGTCTGTTTTTATCATTTCAGTAGTATCTCAGGAAAAAAATGCAATAAATGCACATGATCAGTCTGTCACCCTGGATTGGAAATCAGGACATCATTTAAAAAAAATCCATCCTTCTTTCCTTCTTTCCTTCCTTCTTTGTTTCTTTTCTTTTCTCTTTCTTTCTAAAATATTTATTTATTATTCTTAAATTTATTTTTAAATATTCAAGTCACAGTAACCAGTATGTGGGAATGAAGGAGTCCTTGTAAAGACAATGAGTTAATGGCAGAAAGGAACAGCTTGAGGCTCCAAAACCAAACTTCACAGTTCTACGATTTGTAAATGTATTTTTTCTAGTTTCCTTGGTGTTTCCAAGGAACATAGACATGGAGAATATCACCATCCTTTTTCTCTTTTTGATAGATTTATCAAACATACAAATTTTATGTAGAATTTTAAACTATGGCCCTGATATTTTAAACTCTTTAATATCATTACTGAGACCCTGGTTAAAGTAACTGTATTTGATGACTCTGCTGAAGTAATTTTGACAACAGTTTTTGGAAGCTATAATCTGTTTCTGGAATGCATTCATCCTGACTTGGGCTTTTCACTAAAAACAAACAATGCATTTCATGGAAGGAGATGTTTTTTTCTCATCTTTTATGTGGAATCTCAAATAATCTTCCTTATTGTTTTCCTTTTTCTGTTTTATTTCTGTGCCATTTCTGTGCTGCTTCTTTCTCTCATCTTTGCAGTATGATTTCTGAAGTGAAGCCCGGGTTCATTTGATCCAGTATGGCCATTATGGAATCACTGAGACTAGCTCAGAGAGCAGACTGACAACAGTCTTTCCCATGACTTTGCATCCTTTTCCCAAACAACATTACCTGTGGAAAAAGTGGAACACTGTTCCTCACTGCTCTGTACTCCATATCTTATCAGTTAACAAAACAAGGCCCATCAGGGCTTAGATAAGACCCTGGGAATATAATAATCAAATAGTGGGAAACAAAACAAAGCAAGTTAACAACAACAGATTTGGAAATATAGGCCAGAAGTCAATATGTTGGCCTAAAATGAATCTATTTTACCTTAGTTTACACATTCATTAATGTGGTAAAATAAATGCTGTAGTAGGGAGTTGCTCACAGAGCCTTTAGAAAGAATTTCTATCTCCTGTCTTTGAATAGAGTTGACAAACAGGAAGAAAATTAGATGCCAATGAAATTAACAGAGTGTTAACATAAAATTAATTGTTCTGTGAAGAGTAGTTACATCATGAGTCAAGACTTACATTCCAGGCATTCCCAGCACATGGCAAATTTGGTTCAGTTCTCTAGCTCAAGGACTAATTTCTACTTAAAAGCTAGTAAAATTTTTTAAGTTTTATTTTATTCAAATTCAATTAATTAACATACAGTGTTATCACTAATTTCAGTGTTAGAGTTCAGTGATTCATCAGTTGTATGTAATACCCAGTGCTCATTACATCAAGTGCCCTCCTTAATGTCTATCACCCAGTTACCTCATTCCCCCCACCCCGCCCCCCTCCAGCAACCCTCAGTTTGTTTCCTATGATTAAGAGTTTCTTATGGTTTGTCTCCCCATAAGAAACTCTTAATCATAGGGAGAGACTATGGACTCTGAGAAACAAACTGAGGGTTCTAGAGGGAAGGGGGGGATGGGTTAGCCTGGTGATGGGTATTAAAGAGGGCACATACTGAATGGAGCACTGGGTGTTATACGCAAACAATGAATCATGGAACACTACATCAAAAACTAATGATGTAATGTATGGTGATTAACATACCATAATAAAAAAATGATAATAATAAAAAAAAGAGTTTCTTATGGTTTGTTTCCCTCTCTGATTTCATCTTATTTTATTTTTCCCTCCCTTCCCCTATGATCCTCTGTTTTGTTTCTTAAATTCCACATATGAGTGAAATCATATAATTGACTTTCTCTGATTGACTTATTTTGAAAAACTGGTAAATTTTTATGTAACTTATAGACAAAAATAAACTGACTTTTTTACTGTGTGTGTGTGTGTGTGTGTGTGTGTGTGTGTGTGTGTTTGGCTCTGTTTTTCTTTAGAAAAGAAAGACTAACAGTCAAATAAAATAAGAAAGGAAGGCAAATAGAACATTAAGGATAACTTTATGATGCTAGTTTTCCCTTGAAGGAGAAGCAAACAGAAAAACTGGAATTGCTTCTTCTGCAATGAGTATTCTAGAAGTGGTAAATCCTTAGTCACATGGCAGCATTTGATAAAGTTGATTACTCCCACTTTCGTGTAACACTCTTCAGTTGGCCTCCAAAAGACCACAGTCGGCTTTAGAAAAAACAAAAAACGCAAAAACAAAAAACTTTTTATTCTCCATCCTCAGTCTCTTTCGGTGGCTTCTTCCACATCCTTCAAAGGCTAACTTGCTATAGTTCTCAATCATCTGACTTACTTCCTAAATGATCTCATCTAATCATTTTATGTACTATTTTAAAGATAATACTTGAAAATGTATCTTTCCATCCTTGATCTCTCTCCTAACCCTCAGAGTCAAACATCCAACTGCCTACTCAGCCTATTTAAATACATAACTAGTAAGGACCCAAATTTCACATTTTGAAAGTAGAACCTTTAATTATGTTTCCAAAAACTCATTATTTCCCAGTTTATCCAACTATGAGTATGAGACCATATGCCTAGTTGCTGTCACCAAAACCTAGGAACTATCCTTAAATCCTTTCATTCTTTTATACCTCACACCTAATCCATCAACATTGGTTTTTATCCTCAATCTATCAATTGACCGACTTCTCTTACCCTGACTCACCATCATTTCTCACCTAGGGTCCCATAGTAGCCTCCTCACCGAGTTGGTGATCCAACTTCCTCTGTTAACCCCCTAAGTAGACATTTCACATAGCTGCTAGTGTGATCTTTTAAATTTAATTATGCTGTAACCATGCTCAAAATCATGTCATTTAAAATAAATTCACTCTCCTTATGTTAGTCTATTGGGCTATACTTAAATGCCAATCTCTCGAACTGTCTCCCTCATTCCTTCTGCCCTAGAAACCTGTCCTTCCTGGTTTCAGGGAATATGCCAAGAATGTTCTAGCATCAGTACATTTTTATTTGTCTTTCTTATGGCCTGGAATGCTTTCTTTAGTTCATCACATAACTCAGACCCTCATTTCATTCAGGTCTCTCTTCAAATGCCATCCTCCTCGGGGTGAGGGAGGGGGTTGGGGTGAGGCAGCTCTGACAACCCAGATCAAAATAATCCTTGCATCCCCTAGTCATCTCTGATCACTTGTCCTGCTTGCTTTTCTTCAGAGCCCTTATCACCCTCTTATATGTACCTTGGTTTTGTTGTACCCCATATTGTACCACAATACACACCTGGCAATAAGTTCTGTGGAGTCAAAGATTTGATCTGTCTTGCTCACTGCTATACCCAAAGTACATATAATAGCTCCTGGCATATAATAAGAACTTTAAAATATTTATTGAATGGATTAATGAATAAAGTTTGGGCACATTACCCACTCTGTAGTACATGTAATAATAAGATGAAAATTTTCTTAAGGGATTGAAATAGGTGTTTAGGGAGCCATCAAAAATAGATAACCAATATTTCCTAGTGCTGTATATGGTTTGCAAAATCATTTTGTACTTTGTATTATACTGGTGAGAAGGAGCAGCCCATTGCTCATTAAGTACTTGGCACTTTGCAGAGGTCATTTCATATAATTATCACAAGAATTCTGATAGGTTATGACATTATCTCCATTTTATAGACCGTGGAACTGAAGAGCGTGTGTGTGTATGTGTGTGTGTGTGTGTGTGTGTGTGTGTGTGTGTGTGTGTGTGAGAGAGAGAGAGAGAGAGAGAGAGAGAGAGAGAGAGAAAATCTGAGATCCTGACAGTTGAGTACTATGTAAACTTAAAAGGCACCTTCTTCCTCTCTCTCCTTATTAGAGTAGCAAAGGATGATTTAATTCAGATAATCCCAAGAAAATAAGAGTAATTGATCTTATCAAACTGAGTTAAACCTATGAAACTGGCAAATGTGGTAGGATTTTTTTAAAAAGCAATTCGGTTTTGCTTTCTATAATAAACCAGGTAAGAGAGTGCTCTTTTATAAATGGGGGAAATCAATAAATGTCTTTAAAAAGAATTATCTGATATCGGCAATCTTGTTATACCTAAATAGGAAATGAGAAGAGGTGAACTAATGAACTTTCATAGCATGCACATATGTTTGCTAAAAGAGGTAAAGTAATGAGCTAATGTTGATATCATACACATATTTAACTAGAGATTTATATTAATATAGGTGTATACACTGTGTGAATATATGTGTGCATATGTATACTCAGGTTTCTATACATCTTTTTGAATCATTGTTTCCCTTCATTTTCTGTTCATTGCCAAAATATATATTTAAATTTCCTTTCTTCTACCATAACCACCATCTAATTCTGAATACATGTTTTTACTCCCTCTCTACCTCTGTATTCCTTTCCACTACTTTGCCAGTAACTGTGTCTACACCTGCTGCTTGACCATCTGACATAGCCACTGGTCATTTCCTTTACCCTTCTAATTTTGTTTTCTTTCTCCCATAGTTCCTTCTCTGGCTAAGTCTCCTCCTCTTTATTCTCATTAGGCAACTGGCTTTCTTGTTTTCATTGAATGAAAAGTTGTCCACTCATAAGCAAAGTGAGTCTGAAAGATCATTTTGTTTTAATTTTAAAATAAATTATTTGAATTTTTTGTGGGGTGAAGCAAGTAGTGCAGAGAGCAAAAGAAAACATAAACAGGCTCCAGCAGAGGTTTCCCAGAGTGTTAGTATAATATATTATTGCAGTCTTTCCATGATAGAGGGTGTGTTGTCATGAGCACCCGTGTCATGCAGCCAGAAGAGGAGGGATGGTGCTGCCGTGAGGTAAATCAAGAGATAACAATAAAATTTTTCTGTTGCCTGGTGGAGATGTTGAAGATGTGTTTTCTTTATATCTTCATCCGCCCCTAATTGAGGATGCTTTAAAATTGAATGACTAGCAGTCAAAACGTGTTTGCTTCAAGCTGAGAAGAAAAATGCTGGTGTCTCCGCTTCCAAACTGATTGCGCTTTGTACACAAGTGACAGCTACAGTCACTTTGAGTGACTGATAAGTGGGAAGCTCTGCCACTTACCAAGGAATGCAGGCTGAAAAGAAAAGACCGGGGCCGTTTAGATGCTTTGGCATGTTCAAAATAACATCTCACATCAGTCAGACTCAGAAGCACTAAAAGACATTTAAAATGAAGTAATGTATATAGAAATGTGGTATATGTGTTTGAAGAGAGAAAAAAATTATTCGGCAAGCAAATAGCTGAAAACGGGGGAAAGAGAAAGCGTTGTTGTCAGGGGTCGATATTTGCGAAATGAATCAATGGATAAATAATTTACACACATTCTGATAAAATTTGCCCTTAGTTTGAAACATCCAAATTTAAAAATGCGTAGCTGAAGAGCTCCACCGTTATTTATATAAGCAGCTGCCTTTGACCAAATGGATGCCTTGAAGCACCTGAACAATGAAAATGTCATCCACTTATATAGATAGTAATTTTTACCCTGAGAACGAATCCCAATTTTCCTCCCCCCTTCTTTTCTTGGGTAAATATTTAATACTTAAAACATTTGCTTAAAATATTCTGTTGTATCTGACTTAAAGAGCATGATTATATAATAAAATAAGATAGGGGTATGTTTCTTCTTTTAAATTTTGAGACTATGTTAATGAAAGAATATACAGATTCACTGGACTGTAATTTCCACAAATAGGAACTTCTGAAAATGATAGATTTTTTTGTACTTCATTATTAGGCTTGTGTATTCAGTGCATGTATATACTGCTGTAAATTTTCTAGGACATTCATATTTTAAATATTTCGTCGGTCTATGCACACTAGTTACTTGTTCTTCTGTACTCTCTGGATCTTAATAAGAGAAAGCAGTATACCCCAATGATTTTAACTCTCCTGTGAATGCCATGTTATCTATTTAAATAACTTGTTTCAGTTTGAAAACTCATAAAGACACTTGGGGTTTTTTGTTTGTTTTCTTTTTTTTTTTTTTTTTGGTCAGGGTCAGTTTTAGATGTAGTCACAAGAACCATAGCTGTGGTTAATTCAAGCCTCTTTGGCTTGAGCCCCTGTCTTGGGAGGCTAAATGTAACGTATAGTCTCTTAATTATTTAAGGAAAAACCAACTGTGGGGCTGAGGGGTCTACTTATGAAACCTGCAAATTATTTTACTCTTCTCAATTGCTGTAAGACTGAGGAGTACTAATGTTTGCATCATTGTAAATGATGGGTATACTCGAAGATATTCATTTGAGTGAGCAGGAATAGAATGTATTAGGACTGTAGGGCCCTCAGACCATTTTTTGAACTGCTGAAGTCCTTAATGAGATAAGGAGCTTGCTAAACCCACTTTAATTCAGCTGACATACTTTTTCACTGCAGTACTTTCTTGATGAAGGAAGCAGTTTGGTGGATTGCATACTAGTACAAGCTCCTGACCTCATCACAGACCAACACTTTGGTAGAGTAGTAGTGAATTAGAACCCTGTGATCGATAAAATAATTAATATAAAAAATAGACTTTAGAGCTAAGTTCATCCAACTTTTTCTTCCTTGGTAGAAGGAGAAGATGTGGTCCAGAAATAATAAGCTATGCCGAATTCCCATAAGTAATTAGACATAGACCCTAGTCTCTTAGCCCTGGTTAATTATATCAAATAAATCAAGATCATAAGCACTCCTGGAAACAAAATGAGCAGTAATTCGGCAGAGCCCATCAAATTGAGTTTGTTACTTTATCTGGAATTTGAAACAGATACTAAATCTTTTGCTAAAGAAATTTGGAACAATATTTGAATGTTTCCATAGAAATTGTAAATGACACATCACTTTAGGATAGAACAATTAGGAAATGTTAATCACATTTTGATTCACTAAAATTATCAGTATATCATTTCAGAAGGCATACATATAAAACTTTTTAAACACATATTTCATTGGTTTGTGATAGTTCCTGTTTTTTAATGATTATTTTTACAGTGAACTAGTATCTCTGCTTGATCCATTTTAGATAAAAATTTATAATGTCATATCATTAGACTCTAAACTAAATAAGGAAAACAAAAACAACGGTGTTCTAGCATGAAAGTAATGTCTGATCTGCTTCTCCAAGAGAAGTATTCTTGGTAAAGAGTAGCTGAGGACCTTTCAAAGTAAAACTAAAATATTTTAAGGAACCTCTTGATTTCTAGATGTTTCTAAAATAGGAAATGATTTTGGCAAAGGAAAATATTTCCCCATCATGCAATTAATTTTTTTCCCACTATAAAATGATGCCCATTCCCCAGCCTCCCTATTTAGGGTATTTGATATACTCCTATTCTATCATTTATTGAAATCTTTATCTCGCAGTGTCTTATTGTTTTAAAACACTCTTTTCCTGTTTCATTCCGTAGCAAATGCTTCAGGAAAGCAAGATCTTTCTCTAAAATCTTTATCCCTTGAGACATTGAGTGAAGTCTCTTTTGTGATTAAAAAAGGCTACTGCTCTTAAACGCATTACAAGCACAATCTTGAGGTCTACAAATACTTCCATCAACACATCATTACTTTAAACTGCCTTCTCTTTAACCTGTCTTCTGCTACCTCATATCTTGGTCTTTGCACTCTTATACAGTTGTTCTCTCCGCAATTATTCCCATGCTTGTGACACAAACTCTTTCCTAGACAACAGATCATTTCAGCAGAACTTAGGAGAAAGAACACAATACAGACATAACTATCCACCAGATGTTTTTGTAAATACCTGCTTTAAAAAGGTGTAGTACCCTGGTAGCATGAAAATGCTAATAATATTTTTAATCGCGGGAGAGTCTCGCTTCTTAGAGCATCTTGCGAATCTCATTTGTCACAGTACTATCATTATTATTATTATTTTTTATCTCTTACATGGCCACTCGAGGATACAATGTTAATACGTGTAAACAAAATCCCACTTTGAGTCATGGAGCAATTAGGTTTTAATTCATCTGGTAAATCTGTGCACCTCCAGGTGGTGACACAATTCAGGTATCTGATGATTTTCTTGTATACAGTCATAATCATAGAATAACATTATATGGGTCTATCACAGGAAAAAGGTAATGATAAAGCCAATCAGTGGACATTCTTTGATTATTTTTAAATTAAAGAAAATCAGGATTATGGTATTTATGAAGAGTACTGAAGTTCTCAAATGCATGTAGGCTATCATTTTGCCCACTTTGCGAAGATTATTAATGGCTTCTGATGCTATCTTCGTTGTTCCTTCTTTATCTGATTAAATCCTCAGAATTCTGTTTTTCTAAAATAGAATGGAGTTACTCTTATCTAAGCTTCTTAGTACCGTATGCAGTCACATGTAGTTAGCATTCCCTTTTAGCCCATCTCCTTCATAGATTTTTGTTTAACAGCCATTTTTTGCCCTCTTTCTTTCTCTTTTGTAAGTATTTGATTTTCTTCATTTTGAAACTTGACCAAGGAAAATAGAAAAGAACTATTTTTTTAAAACTGTCGAACTAACACTAAGTTTAATGTTTTCTGAGGTTTTTGATGTGGACTAAGGCGAAATGACACAATACCTGGAAAATGGGGACAGATTTGGAGAATTCAAAATTGTTGAGTTTTCACAAAAAAAGGTGAAAGGATGTGGTTTGTGAAAACATTATATTTTGCAACCATCCCAGTTCAATTTAGATTAATCTTCTGTGATATAATTCTGCCAAGTCCCTGAAATTATGGACCCTAAGATGTTGAACCTATTTGTCCAATCTCTTTTTCTAGATGTAAGATTAGGATAGGAAGTTTGGTTCTTATCTTTAAGCATTTTACAGCCTCAGAATGAAACTGAAATGCCTACATAAGGAATAATTCCTGAATTTTTAAATGTATTTTCTCTAGGAATATTCTAGAAAGCCCAAGGAAGTATATACCCCAAAATAATTATCCTGGTTCCTTTTTTTTTTTTAACTTACTCTGATTAGTGACTACAGTAGCATTAAAAATATACTATAATATACTAAGGTTTTCATATAATTTTTATTTGAAATTTCAACTCTGTAAACACACATTTATGGCTTAGTTCCTTTTATTGTTGTATTTGCATAAGGATTTAAAAATGAGAATATTCTGAGCTTGGCAGGTGTCATTTTAAAATATTTTAAAGATGCTAATGACATGTTGAAGAAATTTTAATTCTTTTTTTTCTTAATAACAACCATTTTGACAATAGGCAACTGTTAAAGTTATAAGGGAAAAAACTTATCAAGGAAAGATGCGCATAATTAGATAGACATCTTCCCCCAGTGCCACTGACTGCTTAGGTAACTATAACAGACTTATGACACTTTTTTCCTTATGGTGCTGCTTTCATTGAAAGGAGAAACAGAAAATCACCTCAGGATGTGCTGCACTTATTTTATTACTACTTGTCCCTTCTCTCCACCTTGACCACTATTAAGTTTTATTCCATTCTGGCTGTGTTAAGCTGTACTAAATGTCAGTGGGATGTCTGCCCACATCATCTGTTATAATGATCTGTTCCTACTCATAGGGACGCATTCATTGAGGCTCTCTTTTTACAATCCTACATACCCACCTGCTTGCATAGGAAATATAATTCTCCCCTTATGCAGTCCCGAACTGGTCTTAATAAACATGATGGTGAGAAATGCTACAGGCTTTTTTCCCCCCACAATTTAATAGCTTGCTAAAAGTGAAATAGCGGTAATTAAGAATACAAATGCTTATCATTGGTGGGTAGTGACTGAGGCAAAAGGAGAAAAATCAAGGTTGAGGACTGACTAAAAATTATGAAATGTAGATTATATTTTCTAAATAGTTTAATGCATATGTAGTAATTAATAACAATGTATATAACTAACACAACTGGAATTTTTTTGGCCTATTACAGTTCAGTTAGAGTGTTTATGTATCTTTTTTATTGTTAAGTTAATCACCATGCATTACATCATTAGTTTTTGATGTAGTGTTCCATGATTCATTGTTTGTGTATAACACCCAGTGCTCCACTTTATGCAAAGTATAAGGGACCAGAAAGTACCACCATTAGGTAAGGATCAAATATCTCAGCTATTCTGCTCAACTATAATGGCAACATTCTTTTTTTTTTTAAAGATTTTATTTATTTGACAGTGAGAGACACAGCGAGGGAGGGAACACAAGCAGGGGGAGTGGGAGAGGGAGAAGCAGGCTTCCCGCGGAGTGGGGAGCCCAATGCGGGGCTCGATCCCAGAACCCTGGGATCATGACCTGAGCCAAAGGCAGATGCTTAACGACTGAGCCACCCAGGCGCCCCTAATGGAGACATTCTTTTTTTTTTTTAAAGATTTTATTTATTTATTTGAGAGAGAGAGAATGAGAAATAGCACAAGAGGGAAGAGGGTCAGAGGGAGAAGCAGACTCCCTGCTGAGCAGGGAGCCCGATGTGGGACTCGATCCCGGGACTCCAGGATCATGACCTGAGCCGAAGGCAGTCGCTTAACCATCTGAGCCACCCAGGCGCCCTAATGGAGACATTCTTAACATCTTTGAAACAATGCTCACACATTACTAAGATTTTCAGAACCCTATGGGAAAAAGCCAGTGATATAGCTTCATTTATTATAAAGGTAAACTAAGGCAGTAACTGTAGCTATTTCAAATCTTAGAAGGACCAAAAAAAAAAAAAATGAGGGATGAAAAACATGAGCAAAAAGACGACAGAAAATCGGAAAGACCTGGGAGAGCTAAGCATAGGTTGTAAATGCATTTCTTTGTGTGTGGATGGTGACCGAATCTTAAGGAAGACTGCCTTGAGAGGGCACGGGGGACCGGGACTGGAGGAGGAATGATGTTTGTTTGTTTTTTCCTTGCAAGGCTATATGGGCTGTACATAGATCATAGGACTTAGAAATCGGGGGGAGTTTACAGTTTTCAACTTGTATAACTTTGGACAAGTCACTTAATGTCATTGGTTCTCGGCTTCTTTCTCTGTAGGTAAGAAATGTTAGTATCTCACATGATTGTCAAGATAAATCAAATATAATATGAGTGTGTCCCAAAATTTGTAGAGCAGTAGAGCAAATGTATGTTGTTGGTAATCAATTTTCCCCTCCTCATTACTCTGATCTTGAAATTTGAGTAAACAACCTCCCAGAAAGGTTTTTATTTGCTTCTTGGTTGTTTATCCTCCCTAGGAGGGGGAGTAGAGCAGGAGCAAAAAAAGCAGAAGAATTCTGTATTTACTTTACAACTGATATAATTAGCTTTAATTTGTAGCATATGTATTAGAATGTACATTAGTATGGGGCTTAAAGGAGTTGGCTTAATTGATCACAACCCCATCTCCCAATGTTATTCCTTGTACCACATTTTTTCATAATTGTACATGTGAAATAATAAGCGTGCTTGCCTCTTGTCCAAAACAGTGGACAAAAGAGTTGTGTGACAAAACCATTAATTAACTATTCAAAGTTAATCTTTTTCTTTTTTTATTAATAATAGTGAATGCTAGCTTTTAGTATCTTTGTTGATATACATCTCTGATTTAACTTTGTCCTCAGTCAAATAGAATTCAGGTATTAGCATATTTTCTCAATCTTTAATTAATTTGTACATAAACACACTAAGTCATATGATTTACCAGAATTTTAGTTTCTCGATGGGTACCAGTATCTTCTGTGTGTTGCATACCATAAGGTTCCTCCATATCTTCGCGTTCGAAATATTGGTAAACTTGAAAATCCTAGAATCAACTGAATGAAGAATTTAAATCAATTTTTAGTTATGGAAACATTATCAGGTCTCTGGAGATCAGGAATTGTTTAAACTAAGTCCAGATTTCTTAAGATGTTTACTAATGATAGTCATGTTTGGATGATAGTGAGATTAAAGTTCTTTGTTAACTAAATTGTTAACTATTCTTTGAGGCCAAGTATATCTTTGGAGAAATGACTACTCTTTCCTTTTAACATTACTTATTGGACTCTATGCTAAGTTGCTGCTTGCTTTACCACCGATATTTCTGTATGGAATTCATTCTTTAGAAAGGACCATATGGGAGCAGTTGATTGCTTCATCACAATTGGCGTCTTGCCTCAGCTGTGTCCAATAACCTGGCATAGCTGTATTTAGTGGATAACTACTAATGTTGTTACTGGTCATAAAAATTGTTAAGGTACTTAGAGTAATAATGGGGTCTCTGCAGAGTAGAAGTAAAAATATAATTTCTGTCTGACCTTTTAAACATTACAGACCTATCATATAATATAAAATTAATATAAGTATAAGTTACATTAGTCCCCCCCTTATCCACGGGCAGTACATTCTGAGACCCCCAGTGGATACCTGAAACTGCAGATAGTACCAAACCCAACATATACTTTTTGTTTCTACGTATACATACCTATGATAAAGTTTGATTTATAAATTAGGTACAGTAAGAGATGAACAACAATAACTAATAATAAAATAGAACAGTTATAACATACTGTAATAAAACTTACGTGAATGTGGTATCTCTGTCTCTCTCAAAATATCTTACTCTACTGTAGTCACCCTTCCTGTGATGGATGTGAGATGCTAAAATGACAGACTTATGTAGAAAATGACATACAGCTCTAGACATTGTTAAAAATTACTTTAAAATATTTCTAACTTCAGTGGTAACTTCTGGTATAAAAATTAGCCCGTTACTATTGCCTTTACATTATACTTTAGAGAATTATTTAGAAAATACATTCATATGGTATATTCATACTAGGTGTATCACTCCAGTTTTTGCGTCCATCTTCACATCATCATCTCCCCTAGGTGTCCCTCTCTAGTCCCTTATAAGCACACCGGTGTTTGGGTGTAGGGCCCAAACTAAATTCTGGATTGTCTCATTTCAAGATCCTTAACTTACTGCATCTATAAAGACCCTAATTCCAAATAAGGCCATATTCACAGGTACTGGGGCTTAGAACTTGGACATGTCTTTTTGGAGAACATAGTTCAACTTATAAATTATAACTGTTAAGATTATCAATCGTTGTATTGCAATTTTTTTGATTATTAGATATCTTGTTTCTTTGAGAAAGCATTCAGTAGGCAGAACGAGTACATGACATACAGTAGTACTGCCGATACACAGAACGGCTTTATCATTCCAGATATATTTACGTTTCAACCTTTGGTCGGACTGAATAGTTGTTTTTCAGTGCAGCTGTAATTTGTAAAGACACAGTATTATCATTGAGTGATATAGTTGATGGCACCCTGAATTTGGCTTCAGGGGACTGTTTAAATCTTGGTTCCATCACTTAGTGGTTGCATAAACTCAGAAAGCTTATTTAATCTCTTCAAGTTCCAATTTATTCATCTGTAAATTCTGGGTAATACTAGCAGGTATAAAGTTCATAATTAACGACGGTTATTGTAATCATATGTTTCCTCCGCGTGGACTCTGGCTGCTTGGTTTGTCCTGAGGTTATAATCAATAGATGTCTCTTATAGCTTGGCTGCTAAGCATGTAGACATAGCCCAAGGGTCATTTGTACCTAATTCATATTTGTCAGGTGATAAAATTGCACAAATTGCCCTCATTAATTAAGAAATTTTAGAATATCAGTTTTACATATTTTTCATTTTCTTAATTATCATACACTAGACTCCTGACCATTTGGAAAAATATTTCTGTATCACTTTGGGTCTGTGTCCAATAATGATACCAAAATATTTGATGAATTCAGTCAGATTTTTTTTAAAGATTTTATTTATTTATTAGAGAGAGAGAGTGAGCACAAGCAGGGGAAGGAGGGGCAGAGGGAGAGGGACAAGCACACTCTGTGCTGAGCAGAGGGAGCCCGATGCGGGGCTCGATCCCAGGACCCTGAGATCATGACTCAAGCTGAAGGCAGATGCTTAACTGACTGAGCCACCCAGGCGCCCTGGATTCAGTAATCTGACTGAATTAAACAAGCGATCTTGACTAAGCCTTTCCTGAGTTAGCAGTGGTGGCTGTTGTATTGGTATTGTTCCGACATGGTTAGATCAGATGAGAGGGGTGCTGAAGATAGTGAGGACCCTTCAGGCAGATAGAACACAGTTTAAAGGGCTGCTTTGCTAGTTACAAGTGGTATGACCTGAGCAATTTTGACACTCTCCTCATATCTAATATAAAGATATCCTTGTTTGAGGGTCATTATGATTATTAGAAGTAAATTAAAGCATCGTTAGTGCCCAGCTAACAGAAGGAGCTTAATAAATGGTAGTTAAAATAATAGCATCTATGTGACAAGAGAATGAAGGTTAAGAAATAGAATTTCCAATGAATTGATTTGTTTTATGTCATTTTGAAGTAAGAGCTAGTATTTGTCTTATTGTGTTGTGAAAATTACTTTATCAATATAATATTTTAAAGGCTTCCAGTTCTGTTTTTCCAATTGCAGTTACTTCAGGTTCCTGTTAGCTTTTTTCTGCTTAGTTTTATTGACGTAGAGCTGACATTCCATCATATGTATTATAAGCTTTATCAAGTTGGTCAGCATATATTTTCATCATTTCAATATTTATATATAGAAATATATCCTAATATATCATAAAGGTGGTTTTAATCACAAATTTATTAATAAGGCAGTTTTGCCTCAAAGATCTATAGCAGATATGTGCCAACATTGTTAATTTGTTAGGAATACATATCAAATGCATAACTGTTTTTTTTCATATAGACACATACACACACACCCTCACACACATACTCTTTGTTTCCTATATTTGAAAGTTTGACAATATACCAAGACAATACACTAGATATGTTTGGCAAACATTAATGGATGGTGCTAAGTTTAAATTGTATGAAGACTTTTTAACTGTATTGTGTGATGTGCATTCTTTTCATTTATTTTCTGTTTGGGAGGTATAAGTCTTTATCAAATAACAGAATTTTCTTAAAATGACACATGATGATATGTCACAGTTTTAGAGTAAACATCCAATTTCCCATGTCAGTCTTATATCCAAAATATTATTACATGAGTATATTGATACTAGAGGGGCTCCACATTTCCCATACTGATTTAGTCCTCTCCTTACATACAGAAACATCAGATACTATCCACAACTTCTAAACCAGTAGAAGTATCATTACATTAGGAATCTTGTTTAAATTAGTGATGTAAGAGTAATACCCTTATTCGCTAACCCCTATAACTATTTTTATTTATTCCTACTGGAGTAGAATTAAGGTTACTTTCTTAAGATTTTGTCTCTATTAGACTTGTTAGAACATCTGAACCCATGAGGTTACTGCCATTTAAATATATTTTTAATTTCTTTTTTGTAAAACCTCAAGGGTCGGGGTGCACTAGAGGATACTTCTGTATTTAGATTCCCTAACGGAGTCCTGAACCTATTTTGTTTATTCCTAACCTCATAACTCTGTGGGAGATACTTCTGGACTTGACAAATAAATGACTCTTAGTTTTAGTCAATGTAACAGACTTCCAGCTCTATGAAATGATTTCCATGATGATGGTATACGTTGAAATGGAACGTGATGTATGTGACAGACCATGTACTAGCAATCTGTCACTGAATTATCAATCATGGATTATATGAAGAAGTTCTAGTTTTATGAATTTGTCAACTAGAAAAGCTAACGATCATATCTCCAGTCTCCCAATCACTTAATTTCAAAAATTTGAATTTATTTTTAATGTCTTCCTCTTTACACTTCCCTTTGTATACCATTGCAACTGTATAGATTTGCCTTCATGATATCCCTTATGTGTTTTCTTGTTTTCCTTTTCCTGTCCCAAATTCAAGTTCTTATTCCGCTTATCCCTGCAATGGCAAACTAACTGTTCCCTCTAACTGTCAGCTTTACTCTCCAGTTGGCTCTGTGCACTGCTGTTGGATCAGTCTTCTTAAGGAAAACCTCTCCTAATGTCAATGGCTTGCTCAAAAATCTTTGACAGTTCCTAGCTACTTACAAGATTAAGTCATTCCTTATTAACCTGTCATTCAAGACCCTCTGCCATTTGGTGCTGCCTTACTCTTCTAAGTTCATTTATCTCATTTCCTTTTATGAACATGATGATCCAACTATCTTAACCATTCTGTTCTTCACACTTTCTCACTCTCTGGCCTCCATGTTTTTACTCATGTGGATTCCTTTTCCTAGAATTGTATTACCTATTCTTTCTCCCTATGTCAAGAAAGTTCACATATACTAAGACTAAATTCATATGTCCTCTTATCCATAAATAGTTCCCTAATCGTCCTGAGCAAAAAATTCTTCTGGATTCCTATATCATTTACCATTCTACCCCTCTTTAATGGTCTTACTACCTTCTACCTTGTATTATACATTTTAAAGGAATTTTTATCTTCTCTTATTGAAAGGAGAATCTCAATAGAATTTATTTGTATTTTCACAACATATATTTGATTATCTTGTGGGAAGCATATTAATTGCTTGATAAAGACATCAATAAAAATAATTACAAGTCCTTAGCTTTCTTATCTATAAAAGGCTGGTATAGATAACAAAACTTGGATCTCTAAAACCCAGTGATGCTTTTAATCAAATCAAGGGTCTTTATAATCAGCAACATTTTCAAATTCATTTTTGAAAATTTGTATATGTGCAAATTAATTTTTCAGTCAAAGCCTTAAGAACAATGAAATAGGTGTCTATTTTGAAACATAAGTATCATTATGTTAAAAAAAGTTTGTAAAAGAAAAATATATTAAAATGAATGGACAGATGTTTATTTTAATTTTTGGCTTATAAAAGAAGTCCGAAGTTAAAATTCAGGCTAAAAATGTGAAATGATCCTACAGATTATGAGACTTTAAAAAAAATAGTTAAGTTCTAGCACAGAATTGCTTTCTGTATATCCTACTGTTATCTTTCTCAGGACACAAAGTTCCCTGGCATTGTATCCTCCCTGAAGCTAAGCTGTAGCTTTGCACATTTAGTCTGACTCATGTTCCTGAAACCTAGACCAATTCACTCAGGGTGGCCAGGACTAAGAGGCTCAATAGACAGGAATTTCTTTAGTTTACTTTGTTTAGAAGTTATCTTAGAGGGCGCCTGGGTGGCTCAGTCGGTTAAGTGGCTTCCTTTGGCTCAGGTCATGATCCCAGTGTCCTGGGATCAGTCCCACATCGGGCTCCCTGCTCAGCAGGGAGTCTGCTTCTCCCTCTCCCTCTGCCGCTCCCCCCTTTCCCCCTGCTTGTGCCCTCTCACTCTCTCAAATAAATAAATAAAATCTTAAAAAAAAAAGAAATTATCTTAAAAGTCCAGTCCTTTTCTGGTCCTCTCTTGCTATCTAGTGCCTGCTCAAGATTGGATGACCTAAAGCACCAGCCTAGACACAAAATAAACCTCTCAATGAGCCATGGATACCAAGACAATGAATAGGCTTGATTATTTTTTTTTAATTAGTACTGAAAAGAAGGTTTAAGCTGCTGGCTAAGGCAATACTTTCAATAGAATAAAATTTAAATCCAGTCCTATAACCCTACACAAGTTAGTTATTTCATAACTGCACGTATAGGAAATCTAGATTCTATTACTGGGCATTTGGGCATCATAGAGAATTTTTTTTAAAACCATGAGCTAAGTTAGAATGTCTTAAAATACCTGTAATTTAAGCATGGATTACAGTCTGAAGAGTGGTTTATAACCATATTAGCTGTGGATTACATAGATATAGTACATCCTCGATCCCATTCTGCAACACTTTCAAATATATTTATAATTACATTTGATTAGAACTAAAATACCACATCTATAGATGTTAGTACTTTATATTTACATAAAATGCTAATGTAACACTTTAAGTATAAAATTTCCCAATTGCTAATTGTTTTTGAGTTTTAAAACAGAACTTTCAACCAGTAGGAAATTTTTAAATACTATTTATTTGAACTTCTTTATATGGACTTTGTGTGTTTTAACTTAAAAATTTTAACCCTATTTTGAATAGACGCATTTTTCCTTAATACTAAAAATATTCAGAAAATTTGTCATTACACAATTTAATTTTGTTCACTTAGCCAGAGATATCATAAAGTGTGATGTATTTTGTTCCTCTGGAGTAGAGACTTGTTTTTATTTGTAGTTTTATTGTAAATTTCATGGTTTCATTTTAAAATTCTTCCAACATTCTTAAAATGCTTTCATTTAAGTTAGGTCTTGCTACCCAATGCTATAAGAATTTATTTGCATAACTAGTTGGAATTTATCCAGCAATTGACTAAATATCGTATTTGTGGGACTTATGTGCATTCTAATAACATGTGGTCTTTGGTTTCAATAGTGTGTATAAGTACTAAACATAATATTTCATAACAGAGCCAGTAATTGGGAAAGATTGTCAAATGACTGTAATTTGTACTCTTTTATCTACTTTTATGGCTGATTCATATTGTTTTTTTTCCCTCTTTGCCTTTGTTTACTATATTCCAAATTGTTTTTAAACTGTTACACAAGGGATTATGTTCCTTGGGAATGGTCCATTACATTTTGAATATCAGTGCCATTCCAAGTTATTTCAACCATGGCATTAATCTCACTTAAAGCAATAAAAAGCAAATAGTGGTAAGAGGCAAGATGCATAAAGCATTACTTTAAACAGTTAAAAAAAAAAAGATGTTAAATGTTCTCTCTCTAGGAGCTCCTGCAGCTCTTGATACGTTTGTGTGCAACTGAGCAAGAGAAAAGTAGCAGTGGGATTATTAGCGGAGAGAGAAGCTTACAAGGAACATGAAAAGGGGACCGCTTTGCGTTCTGGCTCCTTTCTTCCTGCATGCAGTTAAAAAGAGAGAATCATTTAAAGGAGCTCCTGTAGAACTCCCTTTTATTGGTTTCTTTTCTTACGTAAAGTTACCAACAGGTTCATTCATAAGGTGATCTTGAAGGTTGTTTCACTGTCACTGAGCCACAGTTAAGGTGGTTTGTAAAGGGTACCACCCAAGTATAAAGATGCCTGGTAGGAAAATAAGGCCTTTATACAAAAAGAGCAGCAGCCCATCAGATCTTTGCTTTTCAAACCAGGCATGTTCCCTCTTAGAAAGATTAATTACAGTCAGGTTGAGAGGATAGCCTTGCTCTGTGTGTGCATGCGTGTGTGTATGTGTGTGTGTATGTGTGTGTTTTCCCCCTCTAACATTAGAAAGATAAAGGGTGTGATTAGTGTGCACAAAGCCTCTGATCAAACCAGCTCAGAGGTTTGTGACAGGAGGTTCAAACACTTTATGGATCACTGGTGCTGACAGGTAGATCACACAAGCCTTAAACAGATGTTTAGTGAGAAGATGAATGTGTGAGATCTCAAACATGCAGCGCTCTTTTACTTGGCCACTTTAGTCTGTGAAGTATTAAACATTGCTAAAGAAACCCACTCCTCTAAAAAGGTTGAAAAAGTTACTAACAAGCTTCCATTAAATCTCAGCCTTTCTTTTATTATCAAGACTTGAAACAGCTTAGATTTTAAAGTGACCAAACTTTCTGCAGGAATTAGTGAATATGACCACACTTTATCTTATATTATGATATGCTTATTAATGAATTTATGAGTGTTCTGCCTCATGACCTGATCTTGAGAAGTTTAGCTGGAATAGTTAGAATATTTGAGGTAAATTAAATTTAGCCCCAAACCAGAATGTTCAAGTAGCATGTCTTTTATATTCTTAATATAAAATCTTGAGATAATATTGAAGAAAATAGTTCATAATTATGAAAATATACCAAACATATATAGTTAGCTGAATATTCATAGTGAAATGTACATGATTAATAATTCTTTGCAAGTATATATAACTAAGAAGAGCTCTGAACGCTTTCATGTTCCCTCTTTCCCAAGAGGGAAAATGTGGAGTGTTTATGTGTGTGCATGTATGTTTGTATATGTATGTGTACATTTCAGAGATAAATATATGATCTCATCAGTTATTTTATTATGTTATTACTATCACAAGGCAATGTAGACCTGAGATTTCTGTCACTTGTGGCAATATGTCTTGCTGCTGGTAACAACTCTGCTAGGTGTATTTTAAATTATCCTCACATTGTTAATGTAGAATCATACAAAATGGAAGAAAGGAATATTCAACTGTTCTTGGCACTTTTAATACCTTAAGGCAATGGTTTGATGAGAATGTCCTTGTAAATTCTTAGGAAAACTTTTATACATGATTGACAAAATCAGGGGGAAGAATTGATTCTGCATATTTTGCACTAGAGATGCGCTTGTCGTTACAAAATGACAGTTTTTCAAGTCATTCAGTATTAAATTCAGGTTCAACAAAATATGGCTGTCAATTTATTACCACTAATAGAAAGATTGGTGAACCAGTAAAATAGGGTGCTAATGCAAATATTAGTGAATTGGAGGCACAGAAAATTATTGTGAAATATTATATATGAAAGCACTTTAAAAAAACTATACAGACGTGAACTATTTAAAAGAAGGATAAAATAGAAGAAGAAAATGAACAGAAAGATAATAATTGTTTAATGGAAAGAGTCATGTAGTTCTATTTACTATTATTTATGACAGTATTTATTTTCTGACTGCCTCTTAGAAATCCCATTATTTAGTCCCCTTTCCCTATTTCCCCATTTTTAGTTGGGTTTCCGAAATCATTGAGAATCCAGAAGTGTCTTCTACATTTAACCAATACTTACTGGAGGTAACACATGCAAGATGCTCTTAACACTCACAGACAATAAAAGGATGAATATGATGCAGTCCTTGTTTCTGGGTTTAGATTTAGCGTCAAAAGGTGTATGTGTGAGGGAGAGAGGGTCCATGTACATGTGCATGTGTGTTTCCCATGAAGCCTTGGGCATGTAGCTCAAACATTTCATTTTATAAATTACTTCGTCTATCCCCTAATTTAGTCTGTCCAAATCTATGCCGATTTTCAGTCACCTTGAAGGATCCGTTCCATTGCAGTTGAATTCTTCGTGTCTGGGATGTCCAACGGCAAACAGTTTCACCACATCTCATTCTCTGTCCTTTGGCTTTGGATTCACTGATTTTTTTTTCTTGTCTTAAAAAAATAAAGATGTAAGAGTTGTTTGTAAGCAACTTTCACAATTATTTCTTACCCAGAGTGTGGGACTGCCTGTTTGAATGTTTCCAAGAAAGTATTGTTCTTATGTGACAACAGGTCAGAAAGACTCTGCATTAATTACACTAACATATGGTTATTAACAGATTCTAGCTCAGGGAGCAATACTTTACAATGTTATCTTCCACATAGTCAGATGTTAGCCATATTGTCAGTGCTGGCAGCTATTGTTTCACTCATTTACTTCACAGAGCTAATTACTCCCTAATAATAACTTTACCTTGGAGTTTTTCACTTGCTTGTGCCAGCAAACCTGTTCACACTACATATGCTAATTATTGGCACTTATTCATTATGTTAAGATAGCTTTAAGTTCAAGCTGTGCAGCCTGGCTTTCGGTATGGAGCCAGCTGGCTGCAAAGTTCCACCTTTTTTTACTAAAGTCATTAAAAGTTTTAATATGGGCCCATCTTGTTCTCTTTACAAGATTCAGTCTTTCAGGAATTCAAATGAATGTGCAGTTACCCATGGACAATTACAAATTATAATAAGAAGGTCTTTGGTTTCTGTGAGAAATTCTCAAAGCTTTTACTCATTGTGGCCTTTTCTGTGAGATTAGAAAAGATGAGTGAATTCTTTTACATTTAAACTATATGGTCACTTTATCTATTTGATTACTCCATACACAAACACATGGGCGTGCACACACACACACACTCATTCATTCTTTTTGGTTCATTTTCCCTAAGAATAAGTCTAACTTACTGGTGTTTAGTTTATACATGTCTAAATGATAGAGAATCTGGAATTTTACTGTTTGTGTAACATCCTTTGTCAAGTTTTTTTCTTAACATTTCAAGAGATTTAGGATTACTGCCAGGGCCAAAGACTGTCCTTGAACTCTATACAGGATTCCCATTGATATCAGCAGGAGTTAATATATAAGTGTTGTTTCAGTCAAGGTAAAATATGGTTCCTCCAGTTTTAATGAACAAATAGCTTCATTTGGTTCACATCCAAATATAATTAGTAACTACTACCACTTAATTAAATAACCCAACTTTGATGCATATGAATCAAAATGAATTTGACCTTTTTTAGGTGGTAAATTTGGGGATAAATCTTTGAGACCCAGAAATGAAAATATACTTGGGCATAAACTCTGTCTAAAATGAGTTTTTATCTTAAAAAGATAACTTTTAAAAGATTGAACCTTCTGATCTTCATCTTTCATACAATAAGTCTCCTTAAGTTTTGTATTATTTATGTTGTAACAAAGGCACTAACCACAGGAATCCTGAATATACAGGTGCTAAATAAAATCTGGTTGAGACATGCATTAATATAGGTAAAAGAGAAAATTAGACAGTATGAATCTATTTCAACCAAAGGCAAAGGCAAGAGACTTGGGTTATGCTTTCAGCTTGTCTTCCATGAGGTAAGTCTTTCTTCATTTTTTTTTTCTTCCAAATATCCCTCTACTTTGTTACTCAGTAATTTGCTACTAGAATACTCATGGGTGTTCATTTTAGTCTACCAAGTTTTGGTATTTTTAAAGATTAGTGTAAGTTAATATGTGTTGGGGTTGAGGAAGAAATATTTGATAACACATAGAATTAAAACAGAAATGAAAAAGAATGTAGAAATCTTTTGGTTTCTACCTACCAGGAGTTCCCCAGGAGTGGTGGTAATGGTTGGAGAGAGCCAGTACCAATTACCAGAATGTTGAGAAGGCTATTCTATGTCTGTACAAACCCATCCTTGCCGGAGGGCCTAAATATGTTTTCACTGGCATATAATCTCTATTAAAAGTCTTGTTTGCATTTTAAATAATTATATGATAATATGGTTTACTGATGAGAAACAGGTAGTCATTATTGAGAGAATTAATAATTAATTGCTGGTTCAAAATACTCCCACAAGTTGGGAAGTAAAGACTGTATTTGGGTTTAATATTATGTTTAGAAAGATTAACAATTCACTTGTTTAATTTTCAATATATGAGTCATTCATTGCCATGTTCATGCTGGAGAGAGAGAAAGTTTGGAGAAGGGAGTAAACAGTCTTAATAAAAATAATACAAAATTGAGCTACAACTTGAGAAAAGAATGTTCTTTATTTAAAAATGTTTTCCAGAGATTCTAAAATTCCAATTTGTATTTGTTTTTGCTAATGAAGATTATTTCTGAATTTTGATTGCGCTTGGTCTATGTGAGATACACAAACATGGTTGCTATGCCACATGTATTGACACATATTGAGCTTTACCACATTTTCTTTCCAGATACCTTTGCTTTAAACATCTATTCGTGTAGAATGAAATGACAGATAAAATAAGTGAAAGTTGGGGCACCTGGGTGGCACAATCGGTTAGGCCTACAACTCTTGGTTTTGGCTCAGGTCATGATATCAGGGTCCTGGGATCAAGCCCTGCATCGGGCTCCTCGCTCAGTGTGGAGTCTGCTTAAGAGTCTCTCTCTCTCCCTCTCTGCCCCTCCCACTTGTGCTCATTCTCTCTCTCTAAAATAAATAAATAAAATCTTGAAAAAAAATCAGTGAAAGCAGTTCAATGAAAATAGTAACTTTTAATTTTTAAACCATTAAATTCTCCATAAAAAGTTATGACTGGGATATTGAAACTTTTGAAAACTTTCATTAGCTGTCAACCTAATAAAAACATTTAATGATGCATAAGTAGCCACAGTAGACTAAGGAAGAACTCATTTGGGCTCTTCTCTATTTTCTTTTCTTTCTTTTTAAAGATTTTATTTATTTATTTGACAGAGAGAGAGAGAGAGAGAGAGAGACACAGCGAGAGAGGGAACACAAGCAGGGGGAGTGGGAGAGGGGGAAGCAGGCTTCCCGCAGAGCAGGGAGCCCGATACAGGGCTTGATCCCAGGACCCCAGGATCATGACCTGAGCTGAATCATGACCTGAGCTGAAGGCAGACGCTTAACAACTGAGCCACCCAGGCGCCCCCAAGGCTTTTCTCTATTTTCTGAGTAATCTAGTTTCATGCTTTCTAATTTGTTTTGCATAATATTTGTCTGCTTAATTCTTCTCTACATATTTATAGAAATGATCAACCCATTCTCTACCTCAGAGAGGGGAAACGTTTGATTATTCTTTACTCTCTCTTTTGTGTTTTAATATTCATAATTGCAGTGGCCACCACGAAAGGGAAGGAGTGTTTTGGAGTCCTACAACCAAGAGTGTATGTTCAACTTTTGCTCCCATCAACCCATTCATCCCAGATTGTGAGGCATTTAGCTGTGGCTGTTTGAATAAACAAGTGCTCAAAGACTCTTCATGCTGAAACAAATTGTTTCTGGATGAAAATATGTTTTATTGCATTTCTGCTCTTATGTGAATTAATGGGAAAATCTCGAGAAATAGATATAAGAAAGAAATATCTTTAAGATGAGTTTAGAACACAGAGAACTCTAAACTACCATAGAATTAGGCTTCCCCTGGAGTTAAGTACTAATACCAACTTTAGGATCAGAGAGTAAGCTTTGGATCACGTATGAGATGGTGAAGCTTAACCTGAGAGTCCCTTATTAAACTTAGGCTAACTTATACTACAGTAAGAAACAAAACAAATGAAAGCTTAAATCTTAGAGATAAAAATTTCACTCATATTTATGTCCACTGTGTGTCAATAACAGGATCTTTGTTCCACAATAACAGAATCTTTGTTCCACATTCTCTTCAATACACGATCAGGCTCTGATCTGGGACATGATAGTCTAATGACAAAGGAGAAAAGGTGATAGCAGAAATAGGCAAGGGCCCTTAAAGTTTTGCTCATTATTTCCTCTCATATTTTATGAGCCAAAGCAAGTCACATAGCCAAGACCAATATTGGTAGTATGAAAAGTGAAATTTTCCCGAAGCGTCCCTGTAAAAGTAGGATATCAACTATTTTTAAAATAAACTCTACTGTAGGGCCTTAGGGGTTCAGTGGTGCCCCTGAAAACCTAACAGAATCAAACACTCTCTGGAGGAAAGTATCTGTAATTTAGTTCCTCAGGATTCCCACAAACGAAGATTAAGGAGAATATACTCAACTTAAAAATCACAGGGCTGCCTGGGTTGCACAGTCGATTAAGTGTCTGGCTCTTGGTTTTGGCTCAGGTTGTGATCTTAGGGTTTTGAGATCGAGAGGCGGGTTGGGCTCCACACTCAGTAGGGTATTTTCTTAAGATTCTCTTTCCTTCTCCTGCTCGTGCTCTTTCTTGCTCTCTCCCTCTCTCTCTCAAATAATCTAAAAAAATCACAGAACACACAAGGAAGCAATCCATAAAGAATAAGAGCCAGCAGAAATACTGAAGTATTTAACCCTCTCACTCTAAGGGCTTCAGATATTATAAATATCATATAGACAGTATAAAATAAATATGAATGAAATGCTTAGGGAAATAAATAATGAAATCTTAAGAAAGAATAAACATCAAAAACTCAAAAAATGATAGGAATATTTGAAAAAGAACTCAACACAAATGAAAACTATAATTGGAATTAGAAATTCAGTAAATGGACAGCTTTTAACTTCTCCTTCCAAGGGCCAGATTAACCATTACACCTTAAACAACTAGAAAATCAGACAAAATATATGAAACAAAAGTATTCAGACATTGTATAGTAGACAGTCCAGTTTTCCCTGAGAGAAGAGAACAAATGAAAAGAACCCAGTGAGTGCTTGCAGTTCCCTGCCTGGAGAGGGGGACCCTGGGCACAGCCTGATAACTTTTCTGAGGTGAAGAGACAGCAGGGTTCAGGAATATGGAGGCAGATATGTAGATATATTTGCAAAATAGAGCACTGGGGAGGATAGCTTTGTATAGAAAGAGGAAGAAAAAGAGAGAGAGGCAGACAGACTAACTCTTAACTCGAAATCTGCAGAGAGTTTTTCTGTAAAGTCTTTACTGAATAGTGATCAGTGCATATGTATGTAAACTACTGAGTCCAAGTTTAAAAAAATACCTTTGGAAAAGAGCTGGTAGAAATGATAATCCCCAGTTCTCACATTTTGTGTTTTTATCAGCCAGAATGAAGAGATTCCTAACACATGGGACATTAGGTTGAGCGTCAAGAAGGATATTACCCTTGTAGTAGAACCAAATTAATTTTAGGCTGATAGTTATTCTAAACCTCACCTAAAAAACAAAAGTTTAAATTAAGAATTGAAAGGATCACATTGTTTCCAAGTAAACAAAAGGCATCCTAGAAAAAATCCCCCAAAATAAAGAGATTGCCAGAAAAAAAAGGCAAAATTCAAAATGTCTGTCATCCAATCAAAAATTAGTATGCATTTGAAGAAGCAGTAAAATATAACACATAATCAGGAGAAAATCAATCAATAAAAACCAAACCCAAAGTGGCACAGATGTTGGAATTAGTAGATAAAGATGCTGAAACAACTATTACAAATATACTCCATATGTTCAAGAACATGATGAAGAAATTATGGAAGGTACAAGAAAAGATGAAAAGACACTAAAAGTATAGTATCTGAGATGAAAAACATACTGAAATGGGATTAGAAGTTGCAGAAGATAAGATTAGTGCATTAAAAGACATAGCAAAGACACTATTCAAAAATAAAACAGAGAAAAAAGACTGATAAAAAAAATTGAGTATCAGTGACCCACACTAGAAGATAGGGGGAGGCAGAGAACATATTTGAAGAAATAATGTCAAAAACTTTCAAAATCTTTTATAAACTATAACTCAAGTATCTAAGAACCTCAGTGAACCCCAAGCAGAAGAAACATCATCAAATTGTTGAAAAGCACTGATGAGGAGGAGACCTTAAAACCAGCCCGAGATAAAAGATACATTACATACAGCAGAAGTAAATTTTTGAAAGGTTCTTTTCATACAATATATGAAGTGGTATAACATTGCTTGAGGTAGACTGTAACAAATAGGTCTGTGTAAATCAGATCAGTGGATGTTTAGCATCCACTAAAACAAAACAAAAAGAAATACCTAATCAGCCAATAACAGAGATAAAATGGAATCATAAAAATACTCAATCCAAAAGAGAAGAAGAGATAAAAAGGGAGCAAAGAGCACGCAAGATTAAATAGAAGACAACAAGATTATAGATTTATTCCTAATCATGTCATTAATCACATCAAATGTAAATGATTTAAACAAGCCAATTATAAGTCAGAAATTGTCTTATAAAGCTTTTTTAAAAATAAAAGCAAGACTCATTTTTATGTTGTGTGCAGGACAAAGATAGACAGGTTAAAGCAAAGGATTAGGAAAAGATATACCAGGTTAACCCTAATAAGAAAAAATGGAATGGCTATACTAATATAAAGTAGATTACAGAGCAGAGAATATCATGGATATTCAGATTCATTTCATAATGGTAATGTGGCCAGTTCATCAAATGAATATACAATGCTTGTGTACCTAATAACAAATTGTGCTTCAAATTCTATAAAACGTTTTAAAATTAAAAGGAAAAAATACAAATCCACAATTATAGTTGGACTTTTCAATAAATCTCTCTCTCTCAATAGTTAAAGAAAAAATTGGAAAATTAGTAAGAGTCAAACAACACTACTCACCAACCTGACCTAATTGACATTTATAGACCCCTTCACCTAATAAGAGTAGAATAATTATTCATTTAAACTACATGTAGAAGATTAAGCAAACGGTCATATTCTGGACCATGGAAAGTCTCAATAAATTTAGAAGGATTGAAATAATTTAAAATGTTATCTGATCACAAAGGAATTAAATTAAAAATCAGTGAGCAAATAATGTCTAGAAAATTCCAGGTTAATTGGAAGTTAACACACTTCTAAATAATTCCCAGGGGTCAAAGAAGACATGAGAAAAATGAGAAAATATTTAGAAGTAAATGAAAATGAAATCATCAAAAATTCCAAATTTGTGACACATAGCTAAAGCAGTGCTTAGAGGGAAATGTATAATATCAAATATTTATGTTAAAAATAGAAAGATGTAGGGGCGCCTGGGTGGCTCAGTCAGTCAAGTGTCTGCCTTCAGCTCAGGTCATGATCCCAGGGTCCCGCATAGGGCTCCCTGCTCAGTGGGGAGCCTGCTTCTCCCTTTGCCTGCTGCTCTGCCTACTTGTGCTCTCTCTCATGTTCTCTCTCTGTGTCAAATAAATAAATAAAACCTTTAAAAAAATAGAAAGATGTAAAATCAATTACCTAAGCTTCTGCCCTAAGAAACTAGAAAGAGAAGAACAGAGAAAATGAAGCCCAAATTATGCAGCAGAAAGGAAAAAAAATAAAGAGTAGCAGTTACTTAAAGGTAAAATAGAAAAATGATAGAGAAAAGTGAATTTAAAAGTTGGTTCTTTGAGATTACAAAATTGATAAACCGCTAGTTAAACTGCTGAGAAAAAAAAAAAGCAGACACAAATTAGAAATATCAGGAATGAGAACAGACATTACTGCAGAGTCTATAGGCTGTAAAATGGTAACAAGGAGCTATCATGGAAAACTTTATGCCCATAAATTTGAAAACTTAGAGACAAAAGACAGATTCCTTGAAAACTTACTCGAGAAGAAATACACACCCTGAATACCTCTACAGTATTAAGGAGATTGAATTTTCAGTTAAAAGTTTTCCCACAAAGTAAATTCCAAGCCCAGATGGCTTCACTGCTAAATTGTACCAAATATTGAAGGAACAAAAAATAATTCCAATTCTATCCAAACTCTTTTGGAAAGTGGAAGAGGAAGAAATATTTCTTAAAATTTAATGAAGATGTGTAAAGGAAAGAAATCTATAGATCAATATCCTTCATGAATGTAGATGTAAAATTCCTTATAATTTTAACACACTGAATCTAGTAATATATTAAAAGTCTGACACATTAGGCTTATATGGTGTTTTTACTAAGAATGAAAGTTTGGTTTATCATCCAAAAACAAGGTAATTCACCAGATTAGTAATATAGTTATCTATTATAAATTGATTATCAATAGAATAATTATATTAATAGATGCAGAAAAATCATTTATTAGGAATAGAAGGAAATTTTTTCAATTGGATAAAGAATGTCTACAAAGAACATAACTATCCTTATATTTAATGTTGAAAATTAAACATTTTTCCCCTAAGATTGACCACTCTTAATATTCTTATTTTATTTTATTTTTTTTAAAGATTTTATTTATTTATTTGAGAGAGAGAATGAGAGACAGCATGAGAGAAAGGAGGGTCAGAGGGAGAAGCAGACTCCCCGCTGAGCAGGGAGCCCAACGTGGGACTCGATCCCAGGACTCCAGGATCGTGACCTGAGCCGAAGGCAGTCGCTTAACCAACTGAGCCACCCAGGCACCCCTCACTCTTAATATTTGTATTCATTATTTTACTGGAGGTACAATCCTCTAGTGCCATAAGTCAGCAAAAATAAATAAAAGGCATGTCGATTAGAAAGGAATAAATTAAGCTTCATTTATGTACCAATAACATGATCATCTATACAGAAAATCCTAAGGAATCTATTAAAAACAGTAGTGAGTTTAGCAAGGACACAGGATACAGAATCAGCATACAATACCGTAAACAATCAAAAATTGAAATGTGTAAAAGGCATTTAAAATTTTATTAAAAAATTAAGTACTTAGGGATGTATTTGAAGAAATCTATTTAAGGCCTGTCTGATGTAAACTATAAAACTTTTGCTGACTAAATAGATACATGCCACATTCATTCATTTGAAGACTCAATACTTTGAAGATCTTAGTTCTCCATAAATTTATCAGTAGGATTTGATGTCATCTGAATCAAAATATTAGTTTTTTGTCATAATTTATAAGCTGATTCTGAAATTTTTGTAGACATTCAAAACATTTTTTAAAAAGACAAAGTTGGAGCATTTACACTTCCTGATTCTTGCTTACTTTCAAGCTATGCTAATCAATACAATGTGATATTGGCATATTGACAGATACCCAGATCACTGGGACAGAATAGAGAATTCAGAGATAAACACACAAATGATCTTCAACTGATTTTTTATAAAGTTGTCCAAGCAATTCAATGGGAAAAAAATAATCTTTTTAAATAAATAGCACAGGGACAATTGGATATTCATACATAAACAAATGGTATCAACTGTTCTCTTGCCCATATACAAAAACAAATTCAATATAGATCTATAGATGTACGTATAAGAGATAAAACTATAAACTCTCTAGAAAACATAGAATTTTTTTAGTGGCCTTGCATCAGGCCAAGATTATTAAATAGCAACCCCCCAAAAAGCACTAACTACAAAAGAAAAAAATGATAATAAATTGGGCTTCATCAATGCTAAAACCATTTGTTGACTTTTTAGCACCATAAAGAAAATGAAAAAGTAAGTGACTGACAGGCAGAAAATTTTTGCAAAATATATATCCAACAGTGGACTTGTATTCAGAATATAACAAGATCTCATTAGACACAGTAATAAGAGAAATAGCTCAATAAAAGTGGCTAAAGAATTTAATGGGCTCTTAACCAAAGAAGATATAAAGATGGCAAATGAACATATAAAAATGTGCTCATTGGGCGCCTGGGTGGCTCAGATGGTTAAGCATCTGCCTTCGGCTCAGGTCATGATCCCAGAGTCCTGGGATCGAGTCCCGCATCGGTCTCCCTGCTCAGTGGGGAGCCTCCTTCTCCCTCTGCTTCTCTCTCTCTCTGTCTCTCATGAATAAATAAATAAAATCTTAAAAAAAAAAATGTGCTCATTATCAATCTTTAGAGAGATGCACATTAAAACCACAATCTGATACCTGTACACACACAAAACTGGCTAAAATGAAAATGACTGACCATACGACAGGTAGAAAGATTGTGGAGCAACCAAAACTCTGATAAATTGCTAGTGGGAATTCAAAATGGCATAGTGAATAGAGTGTTTGAAGGTCAAAGGATGAAAAAAAAATACTAGGCAAACACCAATCTAAAGAAAGCTAAGGATCTATATCAGTATCTGAAAAAATAAACCTTAATCCAAAAAGCATTACTAGGGATAAAAACCTTCTATAATGATAGATGGTTTAATTCACCAGGAAGATATTACCATTTTAAACTTGAATGCATCTAATAAAATATTCTCTGATTTATACAAAGAAAAACTCGTAGAACTAGAAGTAGATCATCATTGTGGAATATTGTATATAAGGCCCTTCCCAATTATTGGGAGGTTAAGTAGATATGTTATTAAAGATGTAGAATATTTGGAAAAAAATGAAAAACGTGATCTACCAGAAAGTTTTAGAACCCTATATCTAATGTTTAGAGAATACTCTTCTTAAGCACTGTGGAAAGAGCCAAGATGTCCATCGACAGATGAATGGATAAAGAAGATGTGGCATATATATATATATATATATATATATATATATATATATATATATATATATATATATAATGGAATATTACACAGCCATCAAGAGGAATGAGATCTTGCCATTTGCAATGACATGGATAGAACTGGAGGGTGTTATGCTGACTGAAATAAGTCAATCAGAGAAAGACATGTATCACATGACCTCACTAATATGAGGAATTCTTAATCTCAGGAAACAAACTGAGGGTTACTGGAGTGGTGGGGGGTGGGAGGGATGGGGTGGCTGGGTGATAGACATTGGGGAGGGTATGTGCTATGGTGAGCACTGTGAATTGTGGAAGACTGTTGAATCACAGATCTGTACCTCTGAAACAAATAATACATTATATGTTAAAAAAAAAGAAGATAGCAGGAGGGGAAGAATGAAGGGGGGGAAACTGGAGTGGGAGACGAACCATGAGAGATGATGGACTCTGAAAAACAAACTGAGGGTTCTAGAAGGGAGGGGGGTGGGGGGATGGGTTAGCCTGGTGATGGGTATTAAAGCGGGCACATTCTGCATGGAGCACTGGGTGTTATGCACAAACAATGAATCATGGAACACTACATCAAAAACTAATGATGTAATGCATGGTGATTAACATAACAATAAAAAATTTAAGAAAAAAAAAGATGGTTTATGCTTTCTAAATATTTGGGGTTAACTTATATTTATTATATATCTGTTATTGCTAAGTTAGTTACATGAATTGTGAATTAACACTTTTAATATCCCATTCTACAATAATTGTTCAGACATAATTTAAGACCTAGCATATAATAATTTTTAAAAAATTCCTCATATCTCCTTTAGGATTTTGATGGACGCCTGTCTCACATTTAGGTCTTTCAACCATTGGAGTCTCTTTTTGTGTGTGGTGTAAGGAAATGGTCCAGTTTCATTCTTCTGCATGTGGCTGTCCAATTTTCCCAACACCATTTGTTGAAGAGACTGTCTTTTTTCCACTGGACATTCTTTCCTGCTTTGTCAAAGATGAGTTGACCATAGAGTTGAGGGTCCATTTCTGGGCTCTCTATTCTGTTCCATTGATCTATGTGTCTGTTTTTGTGCCAATACCATACTGTCTTGATGATGACAGCTTTGTAATAGAGCTGGAAGTCCGGAATTGTGATGCCGCCAGCTTTGCTTTTCTTTTTCAAGATTCCTCTGGCTATTGGGGGTCTTTTCTGGTTCCAACAAATTTTAGGATTATTTGTTCCATTTCTTTCAAAAAAGTGGATGGTATTTTGATGGGGATTGCATTGAATGTGTAGATTGCTCTAGGTAGCGTTGACATCTTCACAATATTTGTTCTTCCAATCCATGAGCATGGAACGTTTTTCCATTTCTTTGTGTCTTCCTCAATTTCTTTCATGAGTATTTTATAGTTTTCTGAGTACAGATCCTTTGCCTCTTTGGTTAGATTTATTCCTAGGTATCTTATGGTTTTGGGTGCAATTGTAAATGGGATCAACTCCTTAACATCTCTCTCTTCTGTCTTGTTGGTGTATAGGAATGCCACTGATTTCTGTGCATTGATTTTATATCCTGCCACTTTACTGAATTCCTGTATGAGTTCTAGCAGTTTTGGGGTGGAGTCTTTTGGGTTTTCCACATAAAGTATCATATCATCTGCAAACAGTGTGAGTTTGACTTCTTTGCCGATTTGGATGCCTTTGATTTCTTTTTGTTGTCTGATTGCTGTGGCTAGGATTTCTAATACTGTGTTGAATAGCAGTGGTGATAGTGGACATCCCTGCCACATTCCTGACCTTAGGGGGAAAGCTCTCAGCTTTTCCCCATTGAGAATGATATTCGCTGTAGTTTTTTTCATAGATGGCTTTTATGTTATTGAGGTATGTACCCTCTATCCCTATACTCTGAAGAGTTTTGATCAAGAAAGGATGCTGTACTTTGTCAAATGCTTTTTCTGCATCTATTGAGAGGATCATATGATTCTTGTTCTTTCTTTTGTTAATGTATTGTATCACGTTGATTGATTTGTGGATGTTGAACCAACCTTGCAGCCCAGGGATAAATCCCACTTGGTCGTGGTGAATAATCTTTTTAATGTACTGTTGGATCCTATTGGCTAGTATTTTGGTGAGAATTTTTGCATCCATGTTCATCAAGGATATTGGTCTGTAATTCTCCTTTTTGATGAGGTCTTTTGTTTGGGGATCAAGGTAATAGTGGCCTCATAAAATGAGTTTGGAAGTTTTCCTTCCATTTCTATTTTTTGGAACAGTTTCAGGAGAATAGGTATTAATTCTTCTTGAAATGTTTGGTAGAATTCCCCTGGGAAGCCATCTGGCCTTGGGCTTTTGTTTGTTGGGAGATTTTTGATGACTGCTTCAATTTCCTTAGTGGTTATAGGTCTGGTCAGGTTTTCTATTTCTTCTTGGTTCAGTTTTGGTAGTTGATACATCTCTAGGAATGCACCCATTTCTTCCAGGTTATCTAATTTGCTGGCCTAGAGTTGCTCATAATATGTTCTTATAATTGTTTGTATTTCTTTGGTGTTGGTTGTGATCTCTCCTCTTTCATTCATGATTTTGTTGATTTGGGTCATTTCTCTTTTCTTTTTGATAAGTCTGGCCAGGGGTTTATCAATCTTGTTAATTCTTTCAAAGAACCAGCTCCTGGTTTTGTTGATCTGTTCTACTCTTCTTTTGGTTTCTATTTCATTGATTTCTGCTCTGAAATTTATTATTTCTCTTCTCCTGCTGGGTTTAGGTTTTATTTGCTGTTTTTTCTCTAGCTCCTCTAGGTGTAGGGTTAGGTTGTGTATTTGAGACCTTTCTTGTTTCTTGAGAAAGGCTTGTATTGCTATATACTTTCCTCTCAGGACTGCCTTTGCTGCATCCCAAAGATTTTGAACAGTTGTGTTTTCATTTTCATTGGTTTCCATGGATTTTATTAATTCTTCTTTAATTTCCTGGTTGACCCATTCATTCTGTAGTAGGATCTTTAGAAGCATAAACCATCTTTTAAATAGTCTGTAGGCAAAGAAGTAATTTGAGGGTGCAGGGATATTGTAAAAGGAAACTTAAACATTCTTAGAACTTATTGGTAATAACTCTAATTTCTCAAGTTTTGTCATATAGCTGAAATAGTACCTTCTGTTTATTTTTTTTTAGTACCTTCTATTTAATATCAGTAAAGAAAGAAAATTAAGTTACTGTCCACTTAAGGTAGGATAGACCAAATGGAAAAAAAAATGAAGGAAGAGATAAGTGATAAAGAAATTAATAAACTAAAACCTAAATATATAAAGGAGAGAATCAGTAGAGCCAAAGGGTTTTTTTTTTTTGAACAGATTTGTAAAACAGACAAATCTTTAGTGAGATTCTTCACTAATAAAAAAAAAAAGTCAGGGGCGCCTGGGTAGCTCAGTTGTTAAGTGTCTGCCTTCGGCTCCAGTCATGATTCCAGGATCCTGGGATCGAGCACCGCCTCAGGCTCCCCTGCTCTTTGGGGAGCCTGCTTCTCTTTCTCCCTCATTTGTGCTTTCTAGCTCTCTCTCTGTATCACTCCAATAAATAAATAAAATCTTTAAAAAAGACAAATAAGGCCTAAGGATCCAATGTATAACATGGTGACTATGATTGATAACACTGTATTATATAAGTGAAATTTGCTAAGAGAGTAAATGTTCTCACACACACACACACACACACACAATGTGTATATATATCATACAGTTTTTTCAGTTATACCTCAATAAAACTGAAAAAATACAAAAATAAATAATGCAAATAATAAAAAATACATAAATTTACCCATGGCAAAGATTAAAAATATAACAATAAAATGCTCATAAATATTTTTGCTCATTTTTTTAAATAAAAGAAGTGGACAAATTCTTAGCAAAAATAGAATTTATGAAAACTTCAATTATAAATAGAAAGCCTGAATGGTCTTATAACCATTATATAAATTGACTTAGCAGTTTCAAACCTTCCCACAGAGAAGACTAAGCCCAGATAGTTTTACAGGTCAATACCAAATATTTAAAGAACAGATCATTCCAATTGTATACTTTTTCAGACAATAGAAAATGAGGTCCTACCTACTTTGCAACTTGTTTTTTGATTTACTATAGTCTCGACTAAAACCTGTCAGGTTTTTGAGAAGAGAAAATGATATTCTATATAACACTTTTGGAGGCTAGAATTGTGACAATCTAAACAAGACAAAAAAATAATAGTGTTTGACAGTATGACATAAAACAAGTTCAGGAATTGCTACTGCCTTGTTTCATGCCTGTAATTTCTCTCCCATGGCCCTCTCAACACCTTCCTTTCCTCTTTGCCTCTGGCCTAGCTGCCTCTCCAAATTTTTCTTCCCATTGCTCCCAGTTTGATCTTCCTAGAAGATAGAGTCTCTACCATGCCTAAAACCTTTTATTAACTCTTTGATTGGTTCTTCTGCACTTTGAGCTGAGTCCTCATGATACTCAGACCAGTTGATAAACAGAAAACAAGACTAGGAATTGTAATTCAGCATGCGGTGAGTGTAACATTGGAAAAGCATGTAACCTTCACCCAGTGGAGTGGAGTTGGGGAGTGCCGGAGAAGAAAAATCAGGATTTAGGAACTAAAGAAGGCTTACTGGAGGAAATCACCCTGAGCTGAATGGTAAAAGATGAGTACAAGTGAATTGGTTAAATGGGGAGGAGACTATTTCAGTCAGAGTGACTAAAACGAGAAGGCGACTGAGATAGATGTTGGCAACAGGGGAGTATGTAGGGAATGGAATCTTCAGATGGTAATAAAGCACAAAAGGGGACAGGCAGGAGGTAAGGTAGGAGTTAGGTCAAGGTTCAGTACAGTTGTGGAATCAGTGCTTTACACTCTAGGACAGAGTGTTATTGAAGAATTTTAAGATAGGGAGGTTTCTGTTTTAGGTGCACCTGGTGGCTGAGTGGGAGCCAGTTGTAAAGCTTATGAACAGTGGCAGAAAGATGAGGAGAATTTAAATTATAACACTGGAAATAGGTAGTAATAAAGAGTAAGGTATTTAGTCATTAATATTTATCAACTTGGTAATTGATTAGACCATATCTTTTTAATCTCATTGTCTAACAATAGCAGATAAGAAGTAACAAAAGTAAATTATTAAATGTACAATAGGGCAAATGAAGCCCATGTTTTTCCTATGTATTACATTGAAAATTGAAGAGATAGAATTTAACTGTCACTTAAGCCTGATTCTGGCATATTTGTTAACCAAAGATGAACTTATTTTATATTCTACAGTATGACCTGTCTCTTAACCAAGTTTTTAAATTGTAATTCAGTGTGATGAATGAAATAGTGCAGCTATACTCCCTCCCTTAAACTGGGAAGACATGAGGGCATGAATAAAGATTTAGGAACTAGGGAAGCCTTCCTGGAGGAAGTAAAGCCTGAGCTGAAAGTTAACTACCTAGTAGGACTTGGTAAAATTATTCAATCAATGAAGTGACCCAATTTGAGATAGTGAGTACATGAGTTAGAAGCAGATTCTGTAAGGAAAGTGTCTAAACTCAGTTTTATCTGTACTGAATTTGAAATCCTTATGAAATATATAATATCCAAAATGAAATTGGATGCATATGTGTGACTATTAAAAAGCATTTCCTCCAGGTATCCTCAATGCTAACATTGTGCTGTAAGTGCATCTTTTCTAATATTTATTTATTTTTAAAAATTTATTTATTTATTTGAGGGGGGAGTGGGAGGTGCAAAGGGAGAGAAGCAGACTTCGGCTGAGCGTGGAGCCCAATCTGGGACTAGTCTCACGACCATGAGATCATGACCCTGCGATTATGACCTGAGCCAAAGTCGAGTCAGATGCTCAAAGAACTGAACCACCAACATGCCTCTAAGTGTATCTCTTTTAATTGAATGTATCTCTCAGTACAGGAGACTATTTACCTGTCTCTAGGATATACTTCAAAATCCTTTATTCCTCATTCTCATCGCATATTTTCTTGTCCTGTGTCTCTTCTTAGCAACGCCTTTCCCTTTTCCATACTTCCCTAATCTTATCGTGCCAAAGCTCAAACAGTTTATGAGGTGGTGTATATGATACGTATTATTGGCAGATGGGATAAAGACTTACAACCTGAATGACATGATGGAGAAGGCCCTAATTAAATTTCATTTGGCAATAAAAGCATAGAAATAGATGAGCAGAGGTGGTCAGAACTACAGAGATCGAAACTGAATGCAAACGACCTAGGTAAATTGGAGAAGTACTGTCAATAAAAATGAAAGTAGTATGGCAGTGGATGTAGAGAGAAAAGTGAACCAGCAATGCTTGAAAGCTAGTGTGTGAATGAGCATAGCGGAAGCAGCCCTGAGCCATTGAAGTTAACAAGCTGGGCAGCAGATAACCATCAAGCCTGTCAATTTCTTTAAAACTTAGTGGTGAAAGCATGTAGGGGAGGATACAACCTAATTAAGAATATTCAACTTGGTATCTGATACACAAACTGCTCTGTATCAATTTATTTATACTTGTAGGAGAATGCTGTGGCCGATCTGGCTATAGAGGAGAAAACATGGAATACTTATGCATTGGGAAAGTTAAAGAAATTAGATCTCAATGGCCTGGAAAAAAAAAAAAAGGATGTTGATATTGACTTAACGACAAAGGTCAAATATATGAAAGAGCGGTTTCAGTTTGCATGGAAGGGAGAACAAAAGAAAATGAGCAGATACCATGGCTTAGGGATTTCTATCAGGTAACAGTTTTCTGAAATATCGGAATATGACAGGGAAGAACTGTACAAAATCTTCTGATCTTTAAATGAATAGTATATACTCTCATCTATTTATTCATTCAACAAATGTTTATCGAACACCTACTATTTCAGGTAGTCCTTCTACCTCAGTGGTAAAGATAAAATTGTAAGAAAGAGATATGCAATCCCTGCCCCATCAATCTTACAGTTAGTATGTATATTATTTGCATGATTGTGGGTATATTGAGATGTGTTTTTCTAGTTAATGGTGGACTGATTCACACAAAAATGGCAAATATGAGACCCAACTGGTAGCAGTCAGTTAGGCAGTATTTAGCAAATGATCTCTGATACCCTTGGTCAACTACTGGAAAATAAATGAAGGGAGAGGTAGAGAAACTAAGGGAGGCATGAGAGGCCACTAGTTATGCAGACTAGTTAGGCCATTCGTGTAACTTTATTGCCACTCCCATTTTGCCATTTAAAAATGTTTATTATTATTACGTAGTCACATGGATCTAATGAAATTATTTTACAATGAGAAAAGAAGTTACTGTGCTGCTTATAAAAATTGCTTGAGTAAAATGTAAGATTTGCAGTGTTTCCAATACTGAGAGTATATCAAAACTGTTTGATTAACTGGAGATGTTACTTCCTGATTATTTAATGACACAGTATACTTGGAAGCTTATCATTAATGTTGTCACATGTCTAAAAACTAATTTTCTAAGTGCAGCTCAGTATTAGAGGTGACTAAATATCACATTATAATTGAGATGAGAACTATATCATTGTATTGTTGAATTGGTGATGTCAGGCCATTCTACTTCACAGCCCCAAAGGACCATATAAAAGGCATTTGCAAGCAAGATGTAAGTACAGCATCAGCATAATTGTAGCCAAGCAGAGCTACAGAACGAGTTTGTGTGTGGGGGACGGAAGGTCCAGCTGTTCTTGAAGGATTATCAGGTTTTAATGGAAAGCACAGATGGAACCAATACTATTGTCTAGAGTATTCTAGGGCAGAGGCTAAAATGTGAAAGGTGATCAGTGGCAGGCCGATTGTTATACCAAACAAAACTTTTTTGTTAAGATGAAAAAAATGTGAACCAACACTACCCAATAACACTGATTCAGAGGAAATAGTCCCGAGTGTTTCATTTTAGCCATTGTAGAGATGGTCATATGTGGTGTGCAGCTGTAAGCCGTTCTCTCCGAATTATTAGAGACTGAGCCCATTATTCTGGGTGTTTAGGCAGTTTTACTGGATATGGACCATTGCAATCGTATAAGCGCTCTATTGTGTGCCTACTAATTTAAAGTGCTACCATAAGCCAGCCGCAGCACCCATGGCTTCTGTGAGTGAATGAGTCATGCTGAGAAACAGACTGAATATGCAGTCTAAGACTTATGATTTAAGAGTTTGGATATATTTAAAATTCTGTGAATTCCTTGCCGAAAATCTAACTGGTTGAGATCAATGAAGAATCAGCTAGTCCAAAAAAAGTGCTTTTTAAAAGAAATACTGTCATTTCTATGCTAAGTTTAATACTGGAGCTACTATATATACAATTATGTATTTATGTATATAATAAATTATATATATATATTGTGTGTATATATATATATATTATATATATATATATATATAAACTCCCAAAGGTTGCTAGATGTTGGCATGCATTTAAGAAGCCCCAGTAATTTTTATCATAACTTATTTTGCCTTAGGTTCACAAAAATTCCACCTTGAAAAAAACAAACCCTGTTATTTCGTAATGGCCTTACGTGTAGGCCTATACACTTTTTTGAGGTGAAGTGGCATTACTTTGACTAGTGCCTATTTATAACCTATACAACAGCACTTAAATGTCATAATGCCGTTTCATCACCCCTCAGGACAGTCATCTCTGCACATACCCAATACCAAACAGTAAAGTAAATCTTCACTAGCAAATTGAGTTTACAATGGTTCATGGGTAACTTGACACTGAACTCCTACCAGCGACCCTCTTTTGCACAAAGGCTGCCTGTCAACAGAAATGATTTCTTAAATGTGTCTGGAATTTGTTCTAATGGAAAAGCACCTGGACAGAGTGAACTGTGTCTTATTCGGTGTTATTGTCTCCTCCAGTTTTCAATAGTAAATCTATCTCTTTTCACGTTTTTTTCCTACCCTATATCAATAAAAAATATATAACTTTTGAGGAGCATAATGTGATCTTGAGGACAGCAGAAGGGAACGCCCCTTTTTTGCCACTGCCCTACTCAAAGGAACAACTGAGCAGGTAATCATCACAGTGTTACAGGATAAAGAAAAGATATGTCATATGCTTCTCTTAAAAGAGAATTTGTATTTCTGTGAAAGCAATTGATATTTGAATCATTTCCTAGTTTTCTTTTGAATAATTAAAATCAGTTTGAGAGCCCAGTATTTGCGAAGTTTGAATGGCATTAGAGAGTCGCCAATTGGCATTGCTTGGTAGTTCTACTATTTGTTTCAGTTTTGAGTTGGGGAATATTTTTGTATTCTGGGAGAAGCTGTTCTAAAATATGTCATCCATTTCACATTTTCCCTTCTTAAGCTGATATTTTTATGCAATACAAAAATAAATAAATAAAACACTTACTGGGGCTACAGGATGGTCATAATATCGGAAAGTTGGCCCTCGGCCAAATTAACCAGGAAGTGGCAAGGATATAGCCAATTTTTTTTTCATTCTGAATTTAATATCTGGCTCATTTTTAAGCATAAATTTTGCACTAAGTCAAGTTGTTTTCATTCAGAAGAACCTGATACTATTTTGGCATTCTTTTTTCTATGCTCTGTTCTACAAATGTTTGCTCTCTAATTATAGCTCACTTCAATACCTGGATTAAAGAATTAGAAATTATACCAGGGGCTTATACTATATTGTAAATGGATTTTATACCTAAAAAAAAGTAATTCTGTGACAACTGTATACAAGATGTTGTGCCTGACGTTTTAGAAGATATAAAGACTCTAAGTTAGAATAGGCCTGTGTATTATTACGAGTTACAGTCTATATGACTCTGTAATAATTGAGCACATTGATTCTGTTCATTAGACATAAGAGTGTTCACTAAATCATCTATATCATTAGATTTTGGTATTGAATAATAATAATATTTGAAACCAATGTGTTTGAGGATCTCCTTGTAGGCTAACATAATTCAGGGAGTGAATGATCTAGGCATAAACAATCCCTCGTCAATATAGTATTTCATTACATTATTCTTATTTGCTCATCCAAATATATAAACAGACACAATTAAAATTTTTTAAGTTGGCAGAGTTGTCACATCTTCTTTTGTCTTAATAAAAGAGTTATCTTTATGCTTGAGCTTTTTTTCTGGTTTTCAGGGTATTTTTACCATAAGTTAGGATGTTTCTAACCTTGAAGTTATAATTTCTCTATCCTCTTTCCTGCCCACTTTTTAGAATAAAAGTGGCAGAATAAAAAGAAATAGTAAAGACAACAAAGAAAGAGACTAGAGAAAAGGACGTGGGGAGAGAAAAGGAGACCTCTTTCTTTTAGGATGGCCTATTTTCATCCACTATTACCCTTACTACTCACTGGCCCACTTCACCATTAACTGCTTTGTCTGTCAGTAGCTCCCAAGACTTATGAAATATGATAGAGGGCTAAAGCAATAGTCGTCTGTGCTTATGAGAAATAGTCAAGGGACATGACAGTTTCAATGTACATATATTTTTACACAGATGTATAAATTATTTGATTCTCTATCTCTAAATATTTTTATAGTGATACATTTAGGCCTTGACTTTTCGATTCTGATAAAGTAGAATTAATATTAAAATAATACAAAGAGAACTTTAATCATCATGATTACATAAATCACCTCCATTTCTGTTTTAAAACTTAAAATATGGAATGAAGGTTACGTTAAGCCAGTTGCACTGTTAGGAAATAGTGGAATTCCGGTGATGGGCTCACCCATAGTTCAGAAGGCTTTACCATCACGTTAAGCATACATAGCTGGAAGGAAGAGTTCTAAACTTATACTTTTGAATTTGCAGTTCTTTGTATTGATGAACATTATATTAAATGCTTTCTTAAAGTACATTTATCTATAGGTCTGTTTTTCCAGACACACAATAACCTCATTTTTTTAAAAATAGGCAAATGTATAATTAGAAAAACTGAACAAATTGCAAGTCCATAAAGGAAAACGTGCAGTTAGTCATTTTCATTAGGACAGATACGTGAAAGATCCTGAAAAGAAGCACTGAGCAGAGCGATACTAGAAAGTTTCAGCTGATCTAGTAGCTGTCTTTATGTAAGACAATAGATCTTGTGAATATTCCTCTTTCTTTCCAGGCAGCTAGCTAGTCTGGTTAACCGAAATTGTTGAGTAATTGCTCTGTGGTTGAGAACAAAATGCTGAATTAAACTGTTCCCAGCACAATAATTGTGTGATTATAGCATTTATGTTGCTGGCCAAAGGAACAGTCATTAGGTTTGGAAGACTTACCAAAACCACAAGTACAAAAAAAATGCAAATCACATGTAAATTGCTGTTTAATACCTATAGTGGCTTAGAAATGAAAGTAAGAGTAGAGCACATTTCTAGTTGAAAGAGATGATGAACCTGGGAATCTTGCTTCTACGTTTAGTATATAACCCTGAAACTAGGAAGATGTTGAACGTGCATTTTCTTTGTTTTTCCCTTCTCTGCACTGCATGTATTCTTAATCATGCATTTATTTCTCTCACAACCCCTCCCCCTTTCTTCCACCACTAGTCCCATCTTTCTCAACTTCCTTGTTAACTTCAATATTTTTAATTCTGTAAGCCTGTCTGAAAAGTTCTTTTCTTTTCCCTTACTCAAAATTTTGTGGTGAAAAGAACTTATGAACCAATGGGGTGTTGGGGCTAGTACAGGGAAAGATTTAATAAGAAAACTGTCAGCAAATACATACCAAATGTCAAGTAAAAATGAGTTACTAATAAAATTGAAATACTATTATTTCTTTTCATTTCAAACTATTATGCTTTCTGTTGCTGATAAATGCATGGACTAAAACATTGTGGTGGTGGGGGGGGTTTCTCCTGTTATTGCATTCTTCCAGGTGAACCATTTACAGACTGAAGTCTCCCTGTGATGAGGATCAGGTCTTGCTAAATACATGTGTGGTGTTGAGAACCACATGTGAGCTTCAGGAGTAGTAGCTATGTAGACAGTATTAATCGTGGTAAGACTAATAAATGAAAAACAGTAGTTTTGAAAGATGAATGACCCAATAAGAATGAGTGTTAGATTCACTGGGTCAGTCATGAACTTAATTCAAGGATGTGAATAGACATTTTAATAAAAGTTTTCAGGATTCTGATAGGTTTCATTTTATTTTTTTTAAAATACACAATGAAATAAATTGAATAATAATCCCACCGGCAGTGAGGACAGTCACACACAAGGCAGAATAACTAAAATGCTGAAAAATCTTTGCTGCATCTCCCTCTTCTGTAATCAGAAGTACGTTTAACAGAGAGATTTACACCAAGATTAGGGCTTAGTTTCCCTATCTACTTGCATAACCGCCTGGAGAATTTACTTCCTTTATAAATTTGTAAAAGCTACCTCAATAATTGTTTAATATTAGTTCTTATGAACTATTTTATGTTGATATAAATGGGTTTTCAATATATATCAAAACATGCTATTCTAGCTTTTGCCTGTATTATGCATGTTTTTACTCATTTGAAAAGTGTGTTGAGCTCAAGCCAATTAAAAAATGGGCATTTTAGTGAAAATTTTTAAAACTTCAATTTTATCAAAATCTGTACACAACTTGTTAAATGACATTTTATTTTACAGATTATATCAACTCTTGCTTTTTTTTACTGCTAATATCTTATCAATTTCATTTCTAAGGTTTTTCTCAAAATTTTTGAAAAGCATTTTCATATATACCATGTATATTTTTTCAAACATCCACAAATTTTTTAGTCCTTTTTGTTGTTTCAGTGAACAAAAAAATTATTGTACAAAGAGCTTAAAAATACATGTTCAGAATTTAAAAGCTTTGTATGTGATGTTGACTTTTGAAAAAACATGATTTTAAATTTATTCTTCTTGATTGTTTTCCCCAATAGTGCAGTCTTCAAACTGTACAGGTTTTGAATTGCTAACCATTACATGATATTAAATAACCTCTAATTCCTGCCAACCACCCACACATTAATTAGAACAAACACAGCAATTTTAATGATCCCACTTGTCAATGGTAAAGCACATTTAGAAAATAAGGATCATATTTCAATAATCAAATTGTATTTTTCATAGAAACATAAACTCAATTCCCAGGTAAATGTTTCAGTCTTTTCTAAAATGTATCTCATAAATCTGAAGCTAGACAAACTTGTCATTCATAAAGAGACATTTTTATTTTTGGAGTCCATTTTAAAAAACTAACATTTTCTCCTCCTTCTAAAGCCAAATGTTTTCATCATAATTTTGCATATTGCTAAATCTCTGAAATCTATTGGGTCTTGCTTTATGGCTTAATGTGTGGACAGTTTTTATAGATGTCCTGTTTGCCTTAAGAGCATTTGTATTCTGTAATTATTGGGTGCAAAATTCTATATAGGTCCATTAGATTAAGCTTTCTAATTGTATTGTCCAAATTAACTATGTCTTCACTAATTTCACTTGAGCTATTAGTAATTAAGAAATTTGTACTAAAATGGCCCACAATAATGAGGGTTTATTAATTTCTCTTTGCAGCTCTTAATTGTTGCTTTATAAATCATGAGATTTTTTTTTAGGTACATAAAACTTTATTTTTCCCCCTTTACCTATTTCACCCATTTCCCTACTCACTACTCCTCAGGCAACCACCAGTGTGCTTTCTGTATTTAAGAGTCTGTTTTTTATTTATTTTTTTCTTTCTTTGTTTTTTAAATTCCACATATTGAAATCATGGGGTATTTGTCTTTCTCTGACTGACTTATTTCACTTAGTATTATACCCTTTAGGACCATCCATGTTGTTGCAAATAGCAGGATTTCATTCTTTTTTTGGCTGAGTAATATTCCAGTGTGTGTGTGTGTGTGTGTGTGTGTGTGTGTGTGTGTGTGTGTGTGTGTGTGTGTGTGTAACTTCTTTATCCATTCATCTATCCATGAATACTTGGGTTGCTTCCATATCTTGTAAATAATGCTGCAATTAACATGGGAGGGCGTATATCTTTTTGATTTAGTGTTTTCATTTTGGGGGGTAAATAACCAGTAATGAAATTACTCGAGGGGCACCTGGGTGGCTCAGTCAGTTAAGCGACTGCCTTCGGCTTAGGTCATGATCCTGGAGTCCCGGGATCGAGTCCCGCATTGGGCTCCCCGCTTGGCAGGGAGTCTGCTTCTCCCTCCGAACCTCCACCCCCCTCATGCTCTCTCTCTCTCTATCTCATTCTCTCTCTCAAATAAATAAATAAAATCTTAAAAAAAAAGAAATTACTCGAATATATGGAAATTCTACTTTTAATTTTTTGAGGAATCTCCATAGTGTTTCCCACAGTGGCTGTGTCAATTTGTATTCCTCCTAATACTGCATGAAAGTTTCTTTCTCCACACCCTTGCCAACACTTGTTATTTCTTGTCTTTTTGATTTTAGCCATTCTGAAAGGTATAAAGTGATATTTCATTGTGGTGTTAATTTGCATTTCCCTGATGATTAGTGATGTTGAGCATCTTTTCATGTGTCTGCTGGCCATCTGTATGTCTTTTTGGAAAAATCTCTATTTGGGTCCTCTGCCCATTTTTAATTGGATTATTTTTTTTGTGTTGAGTTGTATAAGTTCTTTATATATTTTGGAAATTAACCCCTTATCAAATATATAATTTGCAAATATCTTCTCCTATTCAGGTTGGTTTTCGTTTTGTTGATGGTTTCTTTCACTGTGCAAAAGCCTTTTATTTTGGTGTAATTTAATTTTGCTTTTGTTTTCTTTGCCAGAGGAGACATATCTAGAAAAATGTTCCTGCAGCCAATGTCAAAGAAATTACTGCCTATGTTTTCTGCCAGGAATTTTATGGTTTCAGGTTTCACATTTAAGTCTTTAATTCATTTTAAATTAATTTTTGTGTATTGTATAAGAAAGTGGTCCAGTTTCATTCTATTGCATTTTCAGTTTTCCCAGCACCATCTGAAGAGACTGTCTTTCCTCTGTTGTATATTCTTCCCTCTTTTGTCATAGTTGAATTGACCATAAAATCATGGGTTTATTTCTGGTCTCTCTATTCTGTCCCATTGATCTATGTGTCTATTTTTGTGCCCAAACCATACCATTTAGATTATTACAGATTTGTAATATATCTTGAAATCTGGGATCGTGATACCTCTAGCTAGATTTGTTATTCTTTTTCAACATTGCTTTGGCTATTTGAGGTCTTTTGTGGTTCCTCACAAATTTTAGGATTCTTTGTTCTAGGTCTGTGAAAAACATTGTTGGTATTTTGATAGGGATTGCATAAATCTCTAGGTCATGTTGGGTAGTATGCACATTTTAACAATATTTATTCTTCCAATCCATGAGCATGGAATATCTTTTCATTGCTCATCCTTTTCAATTTCTTTCATCAATGTTTTGTAGTTTTCATTGTACAGATTTTTCACCTCCTTGGTTAAATTTATTCCTAGATATTTTGTTACTTTTGGTACAATTGTAAATGGGGTTGTTTTCTTAATTTCTTTTCTGCTACTTCATTATTAGTGTATACAAATGCAACAGACTTCTGCATATTAATTTTGTATCCTGTGACTTTACTGAATTCATTTATTAGTTCTAGTAGTTTTTTAGTGGAGTCTTTAAGGTTTTCTGTATATAGTATCATGTCATCTGTAAATAGTGAAAGTTTCACTTCTTTCTTACCATTATAGATGCCTTTTATTTCTTTTTCTTGTCTGATTGCTGTGGCTAGGACTTCCAGTAATATGTTGAATAGATATATATAACTTCAGAATTATTATATCTTCCTGATGAAATGAAACTTTTATGGTTATTTCTGGGAGCTCTGTATCCACAATAATCCTTTTAGAATTAAAGTTTATCTTGTATGATACGAAAATAGGTACTTTAGCTTCTTTGTTTATTCATTTGGTTAATATTTGCTTGATATACTTTATTCATACCTTTTCAACATTTTGGCATTGTAATTTAAGTGTATTTCTTATAAAGTAGATATAGTTGGATTTTCTTAAAACCTTAATCTGTTGGTGGGGCGCCTGGGTGACTCAGTTGGCTGAATGTCTGACTCTTGATTTCAGCTCAGGTCATGATCTCAGGGTCATGGGATTGAGCCCCATGTCATGCTCCATGCTTAGCTTGGAGTCTGCTTGAGATTTCTACCTCTCCCTCTGCCTCTCCCCACACTTACTTTCTAAATAAATAAATAAACAAACAAATAATAAATAAAATATTTAAAATATCTGTTGGTTTCTGGTTTTTAGCTTATAAGCTTAGTCCACTTACATTTATTATGATTAAGCTTAAGTCTCTCATTTTATTCATGCTTTGTATTTGCACCACATGTTGTATGTATTTTTTCCTTTTTATTTTTTATATATTAATCTCTAGTTTTCTCTTTTATTTTTTTTTCTTTTTGTTGGTTTATACATTATTTACTGTATTTCTATTTTTTATGGGTTGCCTTGGAAATTTAACATGTCTAGGTAAGAGTGTCTGAAATTGACAAATTTTGAATTCCTCCTCTTGGGTTATAAAATAATATTAGAACTCCATAACTATGAATATTCCTCTCTTATTTGACATGTTATTGTTGTTGGAATTAGCTCTGTCTGGTTCTTTTTTAATCCAAATATTGGTCATTATTTTCATTGAATGTTTATTTTTATTTATTGACACGTTTACCAATTTCTTCACTCATTATTCTTTCTTGGGTACTTTTTCCTTTTTTCTGAAGACATCCTTTAGAAATCCTTTTAATGAAGGAATTTATGGTTGACTTTTCCTGGAACAAAAGGACTTTATTTTGCATTTGTTTTTCAAATTGTTTACTGGGAAACACTTTGAAATTGACAGTTATTTTCTTTTATCTCTCCATTGGCTCCTAGTGCTACTGTTTAGAAGTTTGCTGTCAAACTAATTGTCATTCTTAGGTTGATGACTTCTGTCTTGCTGCTTTTCAAATTTTCTCTGTGCCTTTGTTTTTCTAAAGTTTTATTAAAGAGTATTAAGTGGTATTTTCTTCTCAATTATTCTGTTCATATATATTTTGTCTCTTGCATCTATGGCTCTATATCTTTCAAATTCAGAACAGTACTCAACCATTAATTTTTAGAATAGTGCCTACCTTTATTGTTTTTTCTGTTCCTTTCTAAAATTCTGACTAAGATTTGTTGGAAAATCTCATTCTAGCACCATAACACTTAACCACTTTTTCATATTTTCCATTTCCTTTCTGTGAACTGAAATCTGGCTAATTTTTTTAGATTTATTTTCCAGTTAATGACTTCTCTCATCACCTATATCTAATTACTGCCTATCCATCAAATAAGTTTTAAATTTCAGTTATTCTGGGACACCTGGGTGGCTTAGTCAGTTAAGCATCTGCCTTCAGCTCAGGTCATGATCCCAGGTTCCTGGAATCGAGTCCCCAATTGGGCTTCTTGCTCAGCAGGGAGCCTGCTTCTCCCTATGCCTGCCACTCCCTCTGACAAATAAATAAAATATTAAGAAAAAATTTCAGTTATTCTTTTTTCACTCCCCAAAGTTCTATTAATTTTAAATTTTCCTGAACATCTCTGATAGTTTTTTTTTATTTGATACTATTTTTTATTCCACCTTTTACTTAAGTAAACATTTTAAGGATATTATTTTATTCTTCATATGATAATCTAATACTTGGCTGCTTTTGGGTGTCTAAATATGTTGCTTCTTGCTTCTGCTCTTACACATGATAGATTATTCTTGGTGTATTTGTTAAGTTTTTTAGTGAGTTTATGTCTGGATGAACTTAACCTGTGGGAAGTCATAGTATCTAAATTGGTGATGTCTGGTCTGTGGTAGTGAATTATTCCGCCAGGTTCCAGGAGGCAGTATAAACCAGAGACCACTTATTTTTAATTTTGTAGCTTGATGTTTCCCTAACCATATAGGAGTTTTGATTTGAATTGCAGACTCAAGTTAGGTAAAGTCTGTAGCTGAATAATGGAAGTTCATTATTATGATCAGTATTCTTGTAGTAGTAGAATATAAAGTCAATGAAATGAGGGATTTTAGTCTGTTGGATTTTTTTTTACTATAGTTTTTCAAGTACCTGGGGAAATGTCTTATACATCATAGGCCCTCAGTATTTGTCAAAGAATCATCATCATCCTAATCATCATCATCAGTAGTTTTCTACCAGAGCTGTTGTAGAAACATTCCAGTATGCTTGCTTTAATTACAATATTTTCCTTTAAACTCATCTTTCAGTAATGTTGTATCCCCCCTTTTGTCCTGCATTAGTGCAGGAATCTGAAGGTTAGGTTTTTAGGGACCCAAGGCTTTATCTTGGGTTCTAGGTGCTATTACCTATATTTGCCACCAGTGTAACCCCTCATTCTCCCCACCTACTTTCAACTTACTAGTCCTTCCCTTCTTCCATGTTCAACTTCCTTGGAGGCTGTACATCAAAAAATATGTTGGTTATTAGTAACCAGGATCTACTTCTTTGTAGCAGCAGAGATTTCTAGGATATTTGATATTATTTTCCATTATACTTTTTAAAAATTCTGTGTTGAAATAATTATTTTCAAGCTGTGTCATTCAAAATATTTGTGATTTTAAAATTTTTCATGTAAGTTATTGTTTATTTTGTTACGGTAAGATTTATTTTTGAGTATATCCTTTATTTGAGTGGCTATAAAGTACAATGGTTAAAAGCCTGAATTCTAGCTCTTTTACTTGCTGTCTGACTTTAGGTATGCCTCAGCTTCCTCGCCTGTAAAATGGAGGTGATGGAAGAATCTATCTCATAAGGTTTTTCTGAGTTTGGATGAGTGAGAATAGAATTGTGCAGAAGTCAACATGGAAAAAAAAGGACCATGAGAGAAGCTTAGGGAAACAGAATAGGTGTTAAGATTAACAGCCATCTATCAAATACCTTTTGATAAAGGGCAGGCAGATGGAAAGAATTCATGTAGTCAGTCTATGTTCTCTTTTCATCTAATAAAACATCCATATAAAACTAGAATTGTCACAATTATTGATGACATAAAGAAAATGTCTTTCTAATAGAAAAAGCAGTCTATAGATTTAGCAAAATACCGATGGTATTGCATAATTCATCTTTATTTAAATGTTGTCATTATGCATAGGCAAGTTATAGTGCTTTTGGCTGCACAGTATCAAGTAAATTTAGTAAAGTAGTAAAATTAGCCATACTTACATATATTGTTGCAAGTAATGTACAATCCCCTATTGAATGTATTTACACTGGAATAATTTATAATATTTCTTCTCAACTAGATTTAAAAACTTTTGATTATATAAATGACACTCTGTTCAATGTATTGTCCAATTACAAAAATATTTCACATTTTCAGTTTAAGAAACATCTAACATGCCCTTTCTGGTAATTTCACACATTTTATTTTCAGTGACAAATGTTCTAGTGAGTGGCTTACTGCTAGAATGTCTTCAACCATGGTAGAGTTAGACAAGCATCTGAGTACCAAGTTCCAACAGAGACAATAAGGCAGTGCCCATTTTCACTCAAAGAGCAGGGATTTTTCACATCCTAAGGAATGGAACTAGACATTAACCTGCCCTAATATGATTGCATTTGGGGGAGATGTTTGAAATGTTATTTTTGGTTTTGTTTGCAGGAATACTTGTTGTGAGGGCTTCTTCCCATGTATATAATGTTTCTCATTACTGACTCCATATACTCTTTGCATGCTACAAATAAACTCTCATACACTAGCCATTCACACCAATATAGTACCTGCTAGCTAAAAAATTGAAATTACACACCAGGAAAAGTTTGAATAAAAGAAATGTATGCAGTATAATTACATTTATTTTCTTAAAATAAAAATAATACATAGTTTAAGGATAGAGCTATTTACTTGAATTTTTAGTCAAGAATTAAAAATTTTTTTTGCATATGCAAGTTCATGTCTACAAATTAAACTGTATTCTTCATGAGTTTCCATACTTTTTAGTCACATTGCTTTATATCTTGCTATATGGCTAAGAGTAAAAAATTCAACTGCATTTAGTGGCACACAATGTCTCACATTTGAACTAATTTCCTAATCTTTTAATGTATGTGTTCTTTCTATATAAGTAATAAAAAATTGCAATTTTATCATAAATAACATCTACCTGCTGTTCTTATGGTATTTCAGTAAGGACACATCAGGCTTACTTCTCTCATCTCCTGAGGAATAATGAAGTGCATGAAACCTAACTTAGCATAATTGACACTAAAACTGGGGTCTGAGGAAGGTAATGAATTGGGGGTAAAAAATGACAACATGGCTATGTGCCATATTTCAGGGCATTAACTTTGAGGGAAAAAAATGTTAAATTCTGAATGAAAATGAAATAAGGCCTAAAATCCATTGTATAAAAGAAATGTTTTAATAAACTAGTTACTCTTATAAAAAACTGAGACTGAAACATGAGTAGCCTTTTCTAATAGTAATTGTTTTTTAAAAATAATTGGTGCAATTGACATAAATTGCGTATGTACTATATGCTAGGTAGTAAGCTGGATATTGTGGATACCAATATGAGTTCTCTATGCCCTGCCCTTAGGGCAGTTTACTCATGGAGATAGACACAATTAATTTCAACCTAGTGGAATCCCTATATGGAGTAGAGGCAGAAGAAAATGGTTTGTGGAACACAGCACGCTCACTCTTACCTTAAGGTTTTTTATTTGTTTGTTTGTTTTGTTTTTTTGAGAGGGAGAGATTTGGTGAGGGGAGGGGCAGAGGGAGAGGGTCAGAGAGAATCTTAAGCAGATCCCCCACTGAGCGCAATGCCCTACCTGGGGCTCAGTCTCACAACACTGAGATCTTGACCTGAGCCAAAATCTAGAGTTGGACACTTAACTGACTAAGCCACCCAGACGCCCTATTACCTTAGGTTTTTAACATCTCCTCTTCCATTTGCCTGGAACACTTTCCCTCCAGACTGCTGAGGTTTATTGTGTCAGTTCTTCCAGATCTTTTTGGCACTGTTCTCATTGATCCTATATTTAAGCTTGCAACCTCCAATCCCAGTTTTCTTTTTCCTCTTTCATTTTTTCTGTACTGTTTGTCTGTCTTATTAATTGCAATATTCCTAGACACAAGAGCAGTAGCCAGCACAAAGTGGGCACTCAACACATTAAATGAATATATTTTGCTTGGGGAGTTTGGGTAGTCTTTAAAAAGGCAGGGATGCTGAAGCTGGATTTTGAGGAAAAAGTAGTTCTTGAGTAGAAATCAGGTGAAGTTTTCTGCTTCATCTCCTTGTCTCTGATTTGAAACAGGTCAAAGAATAAAAGGTCTCCTGTCTGGAAATATCCTAAGTCTAAAGAGGGAAATGTAAAGTAACACAGGCAGGAAATAGAAAATGTTAAAAGATTTCATAATCCAATGCTCATTGCATAGAACAAATACTAGTGCTGTAGGATATTTCAGCAAGAAATACACTAATAAAGGTCAAAGTAATTGGCAATGATTTCAGGAAACTTTGAAATACATATTAGTATTATATGTATTTTTTATAAAAATCAGAGTGGAAAAATTTAAATTTTATTTTCAATCATTCTTTAGTTGCATGTCAAAGAACAATTTAAGATCTTTAGGGATCTTTAAGATAGCAATTCCTGTATTAAATATTCTTCTATGATATGCCAGGCATTATAATGTTCTATTACATCTGTTTTTCTGATTAATTTTCAGAGTATTAAAGTAGTATGTATACATGTTGAAAATTTAAAAAACAATGTGGACAGAAAATATAAAGCAAAATAAACTAATAAACTATAATAAGAAGAAAAAGTCAAAATGCTACCTTTGCTATAAAAATCTCTTAAAACATAATAGAATTTTTCTTTTAAGGATAATTTAGGGGCGCCTGGGTGGCTCAATCGTTGGGGGTCTGCCTTTGGCTCAGGTCATGATCTCAGGGTCCTGGGATCAAGTCCCACAGTGGGCTCCCTGCTCAGCGGGAAGCCTGCTTCTCCCTCTCCCACTCCCCCTGCTTGTGTTCCCTCTCTCGCTATGTCTCTCTCTGCCAAATAAATAAATAAAATCTTAAAAAAAAAATAAAGATAATTTAAATGTAATCCTGTTTTTATGCTGAGCAAATATATGGGAATTAATATTGATGTTTCTGTACTCTTTTTATATAAATCAGTATTTTTATTTCAGAAAATTATTACATATTTGTTTTACAACTTTTTTTATAATTGAGAAGACTCAAAAATTTAAGTTCTAGACTTGGCTCTAGTTTTGGCTATTGTGATCATGGGTAAATCTCCAAATTATTTGTTTTCCTTTCCAATTTCCTTATTAATAAAATTAAAATAACCATACCTGACCTGCTGATCTCCAAGAGGCAGGATAAAATATAAATGAACTAATTTATGTGCAAGAACTTTATAAAAATAGAAAACATTATTCTAATATTGGACATGACTATTTCAAAGCGCATTTAACCCTGCTTCAGATAGTGGTGAAGTTGTAGTTTTTTAATGTGATCTTTTAAAATTTATTCATTTAGCTTTTTTTTAAGTCGAGATACAGTTCACATTCCATTAAATTCACCCTTTTTAAAAGCATACAATTCAGTGGTTTTTAGTATAGTCATGGTGTTTTGTAACCGTCCCCACTGTCTAATTCCAGAGCGTTTCATCACTCCAAAAAGAAATCCTGTACACATGAGCAGTCACTTCCAGCTTAACCCTCCCCACAACATGATAATTTTTTGAGGTGTAATATTTTAAAGAACTTATGTTGAACTGAGATTTATGTTGCATGAGGAAAAAAATCACTAATAATCTATTATAGGCCATCGAGCAAAACATCATAAATCAGAAATCAATAACTAGTGAATTTTATTAAGTTTTCTAATGATGGTGTCCTGAGAAATATAATTGAAAAATATATTATATTTCATGTTGGCCATTATATTTTATGTTGTCTTTCATTTGCATGTAAATGACAATTGACATAGTAATGCATGATATAAAATAAGATTGTATTAGTATTTGCAGAGCCTGATTCTGTTCATACGAACAGAGAAACATGCACACTCATATGAACTAGGCTGTTTGGTTGTCAGGAGCCATGATAAGTAATACAAATAGTCACACACATTTGAGGAAACAAATAGAGTTGCATTATAAAGAAAGACTTTGGTTTTATCAAGTAACAGCTATTGAGCTACGTAAAATATTGCCTTTAAGAAACAGATGATAATCTAATCCTAAATAATGCATCATTTGAGATATTTTAATCATTGCTTTTTAATTCTTTCATTCGGCTCAAAATTGTCCTTGGCAAATGAAATGACTGTTTTTCCCATACTCTTTCACAATTGCCTTCTTATTTAACACCATATTTTTGCCACCCTCAAGTTTCTATGATTATCAACTTTTAAAATAGAGATTTTTCCTTAAGTCAGCAAATATACTTTGTTTTATATTTATAAGAAATATGTTTATTTATAAGAAAAATGTTTTATATTTATCAGAAATGCCATCGTTTTGGTTGATATGAGTTTAATGTATATTAAAATGGTGCTTCATAAGAATGTAATGCTTAAATTTTGAAAATAAGTAACTATTAGAAAAGAAAACTACACAAGTGAAACCTGCATAGTACTAAGAATGAAATTTCATGGCCTTAAAGTGACAGAGGTCTTAATTCTACGTCATCTGAAAGTGGTTGTATGCCAGTAACCATGCCAACAATAAATACATCATGCAAAAGTAAAAATGCAATGGTGAAATGAGCCATTGAAAGGAAGAGTCAGTGACCATATAATAATATTTCAGTTTCTATTATATCTAGTAGCAATCTGGTTAAAAAGAAATGACAGTTGCCCTGAAGGAAATAAAGTGGAGGTATTATTGTAGTAGTAGTTTGGAAAGAAAATTGCACTGTGTCTTGACTGGATTACTTCTTTATCCTTGCAAACTATCTCCCCCTCTCTGTGATGCTGCTTCTTGCCTTCTTTATACAAATTGAGTTTGTATCATCTAAACTCATAGGGCCCAGGGGCCCTTCGGTGACAGAGAGGAGGAGGAAAGGGGGAGGGAATTAGAAAAAGAAAATGTGACAGGCAGTTTTGAAAAGAAAAGCAATTTTCCTTGTGGGTCTGTTCCTAAATAGGAGTCCTTCAAAGCAATATTTTGCTTCTGCAGAGCAGTCAGTCAGAATCAAGTGCATGCTTGTGCTGTTTTGTGGGGCTTGGCACTGACAGGTTTTAGTTAGGAGGGGTGGGAATACAGGGGGATCGGATGTGGCGAAGTTAGTAGTTTGGCTCCATCAGCCCTGGAGGCAGACTTAGCACTTGCGATGGGACAAAAGTATTTGTAGTCATCAGATAACTTTGCAGTCAGCTTCAATAGCATCACTCCTTTCTTTTTTTTTTTTTTTTAATTTTGGCAGCCAAGCTCTTAGTAGAACCATCTGTCTTTCTATTAGTATTTTTGAGGCCTGTTTTGAAGCCACTTTGCTTGGCAAAGTCACTTTCATCCTTGGAAACGATTTTTAAAAAAAGTTCTATGGCTTTTTGCCGAAGAAGAGTACTATGTAAAAAAAATCCACATGGCTGTTCATTTTTGTTCTAAAAGAATATGACTACTTTGTCTTTGTCTTGAATCACATGAAATTAGAGGTGATACCACCCCAATGTGGCTGTTGGGAAGTGAGAGGCAGGCATTGCAATTTTCGCACTGTTTTTATGTCCCTGTATCTCTAGATGAGATTTTCTTTAGTCTTCCTAGTAGATTAATTGGAAGATAAATGGACGTCTTTATTCTTCATTTTAGTGTAGTTTTTTTCGTTCCTAAAGACCATTGCATTGGCTTGGATAAACTGACAAATCTCCTTTCTGTTCTATGAAATGAAAAATCACAAACCGTTAGTGGTCATTGAAGATCCCATGCCTCTTCTCGCTAATGGTAGAAAGTCAGCTTTGTCATCCTGGTTACTCCAGTTTGGGTAATTATATCCTGCCTACCTAAACCCCTCTTGTAATCTCATTTGGATATTATCTTCTTCATTTTCTCAACAACTACTGTGTAGTATCCCTGTGTGCTTCTAAACAGCTGCTGAGTTCCCCACTGAAGGTGGCTGAATTTCACTTGTAGGTGAACTGATCCCTGAAGACGATGTGTGCTTGAACACAACAGTACTCATCTGACTGAACTCTCGAGGAACATTTGAAAGTTTTAGGTTTTACATTTGATTTGTTATTGTGAGGACTTAAATCATATAGCTGCCTTTTATGTTAACATTTGTGAAATGTAGTTTAAGCAAATCTACCACCCTAAGTTAACTTCCTGTTTTTCCAGCTCTCACACAAACTGCTCCTTGATACCGTGGAGTCCCTCTAGCTATTTGATTATTTCCCCCGTCTAGTAATGCCTTCCAAGCCTCTCTTCCTGGGGTAGAACCCAAAGCCCATCGTTACTCAAAAGCAACTTTGATTTCCTCATGAGGAATGTGGGATTCCCACAATCTCCCTTTCCTCCCCAACCTCAATGCTGGAATTCACCTTCTCTGCTCCTCAACCACAGTGACAGGCTCTGAGAAGAATCACAGGAAAGGGAAGATGCCCGGCATCCTACTTCATGAGGTCTCTCCTCAGGCTTTAGCGTTTTCTATCATTCCTTTTAATTGTCCATGGTTTACTTTCTTTCTCATTTCTTCTCAGTGACAATCCCAAACTCCCTTTCCCTTGCTGAACTCCCTTGTTTATTCCCCATCTCTCTCATTTTGGGCATATAACCTTGCCTTCATCACTGGGACAAGTTCTTTCGTCAGGACTGATTTTCCTTACCTTCTCATTTACCTGTGTATAAAACATAGCTACTTACATCCACTCAAATAACACCATTCCTCACGGCCCAGAGAATGGGGTGTTATTCTCATTCAAAACTAATCCCTCTATGTTGATTTGGTTTTCAGCTTCCTCCGGAACTCTAGTCCACCAGTTAGTTTCTCTGTTTCCTACATTTAAAATTCTCTATCTCTTTTTGCTCCTCTCAATCGATAAATGTGCTGAAAACACTACTACCTAAATAAAGTCTATGCGTCCCTAGGTAGCTGCTATCAGATGTCTCTCTTAACTTCTCGAACCTTCTCTAACAATAAGTCTACATCGGTGTCTCCTTTTTTTTTTTTCCTGTCATTCAGACTGCAAACCAAAACATGGTTTCTATCCACTGTTGTAATGGAATTGATGTTGTTAGAGTCATCACTATCCTCTAATTAACAACTCCAGATTATATTATTTTTTTGTCTCTAAAATACTCTTTCTGCTAAATGTCCACTTTTAGTCACTACCTCAACTTTGAAATTCCATTGGTTTTTATAACACTGTACTCATGTTTTTATTTTTACCTCACCTCTCCACTTGTAGATTCCTCTTCCTCTGCCCATCTTTGAGTTATTGTTGTGACCAAGATGATTTTAAGCTGTCTCTTCTCTTTATACTTTAGATCCTCTCTAGATTGTTTAGTTTACTCTATCAGCTGGTGACTCATCAGACTGTAGCCTCTAAAGATCTTCTCCCTAGCTTCAGATTGGAGCCTTATCTGTCTGCTAACAAGATATCTCCAATAAATAACATTTAGGTACTTCAAACACGTCATATACAAAACCATATTCATTATCTTTCCATGAAAACTATCACTACTCATCTGTGCTTTTTTTTCTGGTGTAAATACATAAACTAGACACCTGAGAGTTATTTTTGACTATGTCCTTTTATTCACCATATAGATATAGATAAATACTATAGATATAAATATATATAAATACTATAAATATATTTATAGATATAAATATAGATAGATGTAAATACATAGACTTCTTACATATCCACACATATGTAACATCTCCCCCATTATCAACATCTCTAATTTTTAAAAAATATCTCTTGGCTTTTTCCCCTTATTCCCAACCTTCCTATTACTGACCAAGCCCTCATAATCTATTGCCTGGTTGACTCTATTAGCTTACTACCTGATCACTTCCTATCTGGTCTCTATGCTTGGTCTTTCAAATCCCTTCTCCATATACCCATCACAGTATTCTGCCTAACCTCTTTAACATCTCTCACTGGTTCCCCATAGCCTACATGGGGAGTTTCATGCTTCTTACCCTGACACACAAACGGATTCAGATTGACCACTGCTTCCCTCTTACCTTTTTTGCTATCCCAGACTGCTCAGATGGCATCCCCTTCACCTGGTGCTTTTTCTTGTCCTTATTTCTTTGCTCGTGTCTCATCCTTTGCTTAGAATTCTTTTCCCACACTCCCATCTCTTTGCTTGGCTAGTTCCTGCTTATCCATTCAGACCCTGTACCTCATGTACCTATCTCCATGAGGCTTGCCTTGCTTTCTCCTGGCTGTTAGGAGTCTCTCGTCTGTGCTTCCGGAGTATCCTATACCAGTCTCTGTTGTTGAATTAATGGCAGTGTGTTATAGTTACCTCTCCATTCACCCCACCAGACTGACCCAGAGCTCCTAGAAAGCAGGCATCATCGTATGTGAACTCATCTTTGTATCCCTGGCTACCAAAAGTGTACACGTTCTGCTTAGTGAAAATGTTGATTGAATGAATAAACTAATAAATAGAGCCGTGTGACTGAAGGCTAAATGAATAATCTCAAGTACCTAGTTGATAGAATAGTTTCAGGGAGTCACTAAAGGGTTTTGCAATAGAATATCTACATAAAATAGAAAATATTTAACTATGAATAATTGATAAGTATTAACTTGGTTTTTTTACAAGTATGGTAATGTGGTTGGTTTGTGTTGGATTCTTAAGATTTTTGAGGGCAAGATTGCACTATATGGTAAAATTATAAAAAATGTTAAAACATAATGTGGCATCTTAAAGGAAGTAGCCTCTTAAATTTATTGTGGGTTATTATTCTAACTAGTGAATAACATGCTACCTATTAAAAGGACTTAAAATTTTGTGACAAAAGAATTTTGTTAAAACTTAATTATAAATGTCACACATTTTAAACCTTAATTGGAAGCCTAAAAGGAATTTCATGCATTAAGTCAAAGAAAATAAATGAAGTTAATAGTGAATAGGATTTGGAAATATTCAAAACTGCAAATATGTAAGTGTGAATTACTAGCCCTCTAAAAAACTAGTTTTAGAATTTATCCAGAAAGCATTATACTGTTTTGATGTGATGTGTCCTTTTCTCCCAAAGAGTGACTAAATTTCAGTAGCAGTAAACTGAAAATTAGTTAAGATATAGCAGTAACACAATTGGTATTCATAGTGGCACTAGTTATGTTCTATAAAGTTGCCATGAATGCTGAATTAGCAAATACCAAACAATTGCTCCTGGGAAAAGTACAGTTAGGTTCCTGAGAGCCTTTGGTCATACCATTTTCATCACCTGATCAACACATAACCTTATTTTATGTGTGTTTCCTTTTAAAGACACCTTATTAATATTTATTATATTTATTATTGATTTTATATGCATTTTAAATAGTGAAATCACCAACAAAATTTCTTACTCCTTTGCACATGTCTGTGAGTGACTGCAGAAGCACTACTACAAGTAAATTTGGTGGTGGGAGGGTAACAAGTAAATTTTAGTGAGTAGGCAAATTTGCACATATAGATTCTACAAATAATAAGCAACTGTATTTTGAGAGGCGTTTTTAGTGGCAAATGTGGATTAGCCACACATTTTGGATTATATTTATTTTACTGTTTCTCAACCTTAAAACTCTGTTATTCTATATATATTCGGATCTTGGAAAATTTAGACACTAAAACAAATTATAAAACTAAAGCAAAATGCATTTCCATAATCATAACAAGACAAAAGGTTTAGACTAGACAGATTTTTAAAAGCACTGGAATTCATTACAATATATTCTTTAGAATAGTCAAATTTTTACCTGAAAAATTAGTTAATTATTAGGGTTTAAGTGAATTACGTGGATAAAAACTGTCACACACAAATAGTCTATGTACACACAAAAACTAGTTAAACAATATAACAAGAAAACATTCCCTTTATGATAGCAATAAAATATATATATATATATTTTTTTAATTTTATTATTTCATTTGGAGAGAGAGAGTGTGTGAGCTGGGGGTGGGGCACAAGGAGAGGGAGAGAGAGAATCCTACGCAGACTCTGCACCAAGCACAGAGCCAGACTCGGGGCTCAGTCCCACAACCCCGAGATCATGACCTGAACCGAAACCAGGAGTCAGACACTTAACCTCCTGAGTCACCCAAGGACCCCGGACATAAAAATATTTTTAAACAAAACTTAAAAATAGAATTACCAAAAATCTACAAGAATTATATGAAGCAAAAGAAGATTTGAATAAATTGAAAGATAAGGCAGCAGGCCTTACCTGCCAATAGCAGATTGGCTATCAAGCCATCAGGTTAATGAATTCAAATAGAAATTCCATATCCTAAAATTAATGTGGAAAAATAAATGTTAAAAACATCCAGGAAATATTTGAAAAAGAAAATATTAATGATAGAGTAGTAACTTTTACCTATTATTAAAACATACTGTAAAGGTTTAATTAAACAACATGATACTAGAATGTGATAGGCAGGCATATCTGTCCATTATAGAAATATGTAATAAATTCCTAATATATCTGGATTACTTTTCTATTTCTTCATGCATACATAATTCTAAGAATCATGGACATATCATAAAGCGTAAAACTATTTAGCTATGGCTTAAAAATAAGAACACAAAGCAGTTAGTACTTTATGCTGTCATTCTTTGGTGAAATTGGATTCCTTTCTGGGCGTTAAGTAACTGTTGTCCACAGGCCTTTTGTGGACATTTGAAGTCGGTGCACAAAGATGTATTTTAGAATATAGGACTATATAATTTGTTCTTTATTCATGAATTATCAATACATATATAATGGTTTCAGCTACTGTGCTAAGCTCTAGAGGTACAATAGTAAGTTACCACCTCTTTCCTAAATAAGCTCATAGGTCATAAGGGAGACTTGAGTTATACAAGTAACTATTATTCAATACAGTAAGTATTGTATTAGCTTTATGAGGTTAAAAGAAATAACAGTTCTTTCTGCCTGAAAATTGGCACCACAAGAAAGAAGTGCTTCACAGGCAAACACATTATGTGGGTCTCAAAAGCCTTTGAAAAATAAGTAGAATTTTGCCAAGAAGAAAAGGAAAAGAGAAATCACTCAAAACAGAGGAGAAAATACTTTTGAACACACTCAGGCATGGAAAAACACCGAGTATGCAAGGAACTCTTGATGGTCCTTTGAGGCAAGAGTACAGGATCTGAAGAAGGGCAACATATCTGGAAACATAGACTGAGGACAAATTGTGAAGAATCTTGAATACCGTGCTGAGGGATTTGGTTGCTCTTCTTTAGGTAAAAAACAAACCATCACAAGTTTCTCACAAAAGGGACATATAAAAAAACAGATAAAAAACTAAATTAGAAGGAATTCTCTGAACCATCTAGCTTAATATCTGGTTCTACCCTGTGGGCCCCAGAACCTATAAGAGTCAGGCAGTCTACCTTTCAACTGCTTATATACCTGAAGGCACTCTGTAACTCAAGGCAAAACATGAAGAAGACAAAAAGATTTGTTGACAGTGACTGAAAGCATTCTTTAAGACAGTACTTCTCAAATCTGGATGCACACTGGAATCATCAGGGGAACTTTAAAAAATGCTCATGGCTGGGTCTCACCCCCTATTGATTCAGATTCAGTTGTATGGGAAGCAGTCTGGGCACTGAGAATTTTTCAAAGCTTGCCAGGCGATTCTAATATACATTCAAGTTTGGGAACTCCTGCACTCAACCAATAACTTATTGTTTCTACAATTCTGGAAGTTATTTTTCCCAAATTTTAAGGTATTTGAAATTTGGATACATCTTATAACCCTTATATGCATTTCATTTGAAGTCCCTTTCTTCTTCCCTCTAAAATGCTCTTGTTAAATTTATCTGTACATCGTATAACCGATGGTATCTTCGAAAGGAGATGTACTGTATACAATATGATAACTTACAAACAACAAAGTATAAAATATATACAGGAGCTGGCTTGCTGTTCGTTTCTTTGCTTGTCATTCTGCTCAGCATCCTCTCCTTGCAATGAACTAGTACCCATGCTGTTTTGCCTTTGGATGTCTATCTCTTGTTTTAGACGACTTATTCCTACAAGCCTGCTCAGTATGCACTCTCTAATTTTGAGTCTTTAATCATTTTCCACTGGTTTCTACATAAGGTATATCTTTCCTCCAATATGTTCAAAAAATGCTGGCTGTAGTGATCAAAACCTTCCGCGCTAACCTTAAGACACTCTTTTTGTATTCCTCTTTTGTTGTCATTCCCTTTTAGTTTCACTCTGGTGGCCGTGATAGGTTTAAAATCCTTTTGGCTAAAAGAAATGCTTTCCAATTTGGAGTCATTGCTGAAAACAGATCTCTCATTCTTACAGTGCTTATTTTTCTCTCTGTCTCTGTCTCTGTGTCTCTTGCCCCCTCCCTCCCACCTTTCTCCTAAACATCCTCCCCCTACCAAACCACAGTGCATATTCTCAACAACCAAAATCTCAGAAATAGCTCAGAGGTTTACTGTGAAAGATGAAATAATGGACAAACTGAAGGTGGACTTTTAAAGTGAGAAATGATGAGCACTATGAGAATCACAAGTGCTCCAAGAACATTCAGTGCCAATGAGAGAGAGAGAAAACAAGTCTGAGAGATGGCTCAGGGTTGCCGTTAGGATTGGCAACTGAGTGAATTTGCAATCTTTTCTGGATATTGCTTGTCTTAGTTTTTTATGATTGTCCCCACTGTAATGTAATGGGCATACATTACATTGAATCTTGCTTTTCTTATTCACTCTTCTTTCCCTACTGACAAGCTCATTTTCTTGTTCATAGTAGGTGTTAATTAAATATTTTCCAAATAGCTTAATTAATGTGTGGGAAGAGGAGTAAGGGAGAGAGAATGAAGTGTCAAATATGTGATTTTTAGTAGGATCCTAAATTCTTGGTCATATGTTTAGTGACAAACACTAACCAATAATCATGTTCACCAGGGCCATCTTGCTTAATTAAATATTTGGGGGAAAAAGCCTACTTATTTTATTTTAGTGATGACAATCTTTGCATTAATCATTAATGTGATATTGCTGCAGAAATGACTATATTAGATTATATTTCTAGAAATCTCTGTTCAGTTCAAAGAAGAGAAGCCAATAAAAAAAGCTGGTAATGAATGATTAAAAAAAAAAAAAGAAGAAGATAGTGATTCCATGGTACTGGGTTATTTATTTACTGATGTGAGAGTGACATCAGCAAATTAAAGTGTATTCCAAAGATGGCAACCAAAACAGAGACTTTGTGGTTTGAGGAGTGGTTCAGTTGATTGTAAAAGATAGATAAACACAAAAGTATAACACAGAAAGAGATTCAAGGGACTGGATTTTAGACCTAATCTAACTGTCCCATTCCTTGGCCATGGACGAGTCCGTTCTTTTTTAGTCCTAGTTACCTTTCTATAAACAAAGGGGAAAGTCTTAGTGACCCTCTAAGCTTCTTTACCAGCTCTTTTTTTTTTAAATTGCAATATTACATGAACATGACAATTATCTTCAAATAATAAAAAGCTAGTTATATGTAAAATGATACCAGTTTAGTTAGGTTTGTTTTAGAAGGTAGCATTACCCCTAACAGGATTTACAGAAGGAGATTTTAGTTCAACCTAAGGATAATTTTTTAACCATTGCATTAATGCAATAAAAAAAAAGTTTTCTTGTATGAAGTAGTGATGCTTCATGCAGATATCTAGGGAAATTTTTCATTAAGTTAGAAAGTGAACTTGGTAATACCTTCCAACTATAGTATACTCTAATTTTCCTGTCTAAGGCATGACCTCAGGCCCAGTGTTTGAGCAAGCTTGTGTGCCAGTATATTTGAATTGAATAAATGGTTTTCTTTTATCATAAAGTAAGGAGGGTGGGAAGCATGGAGGACCAAAACTTCGTCTCTTTGATTCGCTCTATAACGTTCAGCAGGTCCAAGGTCAACTGCCGCCATTAATGATTCCCGTGTTCCCTCCTGATCAACGGACACTGGCTGCAGCTGCTCAGCAAGGGTTCCTCCTTCCTCCAGGCTTCAGCTATAAGGCTGGATGTAGTAAGTACCATTGATTTTCCATTTGGGAGTGGGTGGAGGGCATGGCTTTAAGTCAGGCAATTTAATATTCCTGCCACACCAAGAAATGAGATCACCCATATAGCATTTTTATTTTAAAGAGGAAACACAGAGAAAGTATAGAAAAGGATTTATGTTGGTATTTAAAAGAACTTAGGTTATTTCTATGCTTCTGAAGCCAATATTTGCCCTTTATATTTCAGTTTCATAACTTCCATTTCCAGTTTATTTTTATAATATGAATATAATTTTCAGGTTCAGTTTGTCTTTGTGAAAGTAAGATAGGAATATGCTTTTCAATTGCTTTCCACTGACTTTTAAGATAAACTCAAGTTTCGGGCGCCTGGGTGGCTCAGTTGCTTAGGCGACTGCCTGCAGCTCAGGGCATGATCCCAGGGTCCTGGGATCAAGCCCCACGTCCTGCTCCCTGCTCAGCAGGGAGTCTGCTTCTCCTTCTGACCCTCTCTCTTATACTCTCTCTCTCACTCTCTCAAATAAATAAATAAAAATCTTTAAAAAAAAATAAACTCAAGTTTCCTAAGGTGAATTAGTTGGCCTTTCATTATCTTTATCCTCCCTAATATCTCAGTAGTCTTCTTTTAGTTCTTAAACCAAACCATACTCTTTCTTGACTTTGGACTTACACTGTCAATGTTTTTTCTCCTCAATATTCTGAACGCCTTCCAACTCAGATCAGAGAGAACTTGCCCAACCTAGTTAGATCCCTTTCCCCTAGTTCCTTTGGATCCTGTGTATTTTCTCTTTTATTTTAATTGTAAGTTCTATGAGGGCAGGGGCTGATTCTGTCTTATTCATTGTTCTATCTAAACTTTTAGTACAACATTCCATTACCTGTTGAATGAATGAATGAATGAATGAATGACCACCTCATTACAAACACTACAAGGATATTTTTACACTAAGTGAGAAGTTAGACTAAGATAATTGTCTATATAGCTTTATTAAATTTAGATGCCTGTGATTTATGACTTCTTTTTTACCAAAATTGAAATTGCATACTTTTAGTGTTGGAAACAGTCTAATACTTCACTTTCTAAAATGTAAGGAGCCAAAATGCCAACTATAATCTGTTAAGTAAAAATTATGGCAAATTGCAAAGAAAGACTAGACTGTTAAGCAACATATCTTCCAGAACCTTATTACCACGGCCATAAAAAATACAGAGAAGAGAAGTTTATTGAAATAGTTTCATTGATAAAAGTAGAGCATAATTGAAAACAATTAATGAAATATCATCATCTTTTAGCTATTCATGTAGAATATTATTTTGTAAAATCCAGTATATTTTGGTTCATTTATATGTTAATATATTGCCCCATTAACATCTTGCTATGCTTCAGTACATACTGCATCTGAGAAACTCTGTCCAACATTCCTAGAAATCAGATCTAAGCTTCCTGCTAAATGATGTTTTGAATTTTCACATCTTAACATTTATTCCCAGTCTTTGAATTTTTGCTTTTTTTAAAAAAAAGATTTTAGTTATTTATTTGACAGAGAGAGACACAGAGAGAGAGGGAACACCAGCAGGGGGAGGGTCAGAGGGAGAAGCAGGATTCCTGCCGATCGGGGAGCCCTGCAGAGCCTGATGCAGGGCTCGATCCCAGGACCCTTGGATCATGACCTGAGCCGAAGGCAGACGCTTAATGACTGAGCCACCCAGGCACCCCTGAACCTTTCTTTATATAATATTGAAGAAATGGGATATCGTTTTTTAAATATACAAAGCCATTTGAGAGGAGTAGATTGCAACCACGAAGTCTAGATAAAAGTGAACTGAACTCAGGACTATAAAAATTCACACTTGTATGGTATTTTGCCCTTTGCAGTTTTTACACTGTTCATGCACATCTTTCTCTTGACTTCAATTTCATATGTTTTAAGACAGTGTTCTCACTCTGGATCCTGAATTTGTTCATTTCGTATTATTTCCACATCATTCTATCTTTGTAGATTAATTCATCCAGAAACACCAACATATTTTTACAATTAAGGGCTATATTTATATTCTAAATATTTAAATTATAAGAATAATTTAAATTCTAAATACAGAATTTTAAACTCTATTGCTACACTAAATTCTGCGTTTTTAATCATAAAATATTTTTTGTTTTGTTTTGTTTCCATTTTCCTAAGGAATTACTGTTCACATTAAACACATGTTGCCAATGTGTTTTTTGGTAACCTTGGTTACTAAAGTGAAAAAAAAGACACTTTTAAAAATCATCAGTTGCCTCAGACTGCACCTGCAATATATACATATAGACTAGTTCTGTTTTCCAGAAAGAAATTTTTTTAAGCAACTGTAGAAATAAGTCCCATTAGCAAATATTGTGCTGAAGAGAAAACCATATTGAGTATGAACAATAGCGTAACTCTAGGCCTGGAAAAGGTCAAGAACACCTCTGCCTCACTCCCATTTGACAGAGTTGGCATACTACATTTGTTCGATGTTAATGTGATGTGGCATGGAGAAATTTTTCCCTTTCTAAAATTGTTCATATATTAACCATTTGATATTTGTACCTTTGGTGTTTAAAATTATAAATAATACCATTTCTTTTGTAACCTTGGAAATAAAATAGAATAAAGCGTTTACAGCTGCTGGCAAGCTTGAAACTAGCATCATGCCAAACTCTAAAACTAAGAAGCCAGTAGCAAAAGAAAGTACCACCCTTGTTGACACTCTGGCACTTTGAGTCAGTTTGGATGGAATCAGTAAATAGTCCAGACTGTTCCTCCCTAATCACATTGCAGGAAAGAACAGAGACAGGGAAAGACACAAATCTTGCCATCTCTCCTTAGGGGGCCTTCTTATTATATTCCCTCCGTAACTGCCCAGCATATGTGACTTCTCTACTCGTCAGTTATTTTAATTTGAGTATTATTATGTAGTTCTCAATGAAAGAGGCTGGCCAACTCATCTTGATTTGAGTTTCAAGTAGATATGAAACATGTATTTATTGGTATCAAAAACTCAGATGCTTTTCATCAATCCATTCATAGAAGGTATTGATAATAAATTTTTCTTTTTAGACTACGTGATTTGATAAAATAAATAAAATAAAAGTCTCGAACTACACAAGAAAGTTAAGTTCTCAACGGGAAAAAAGTAAAATAAAAACATAAGTTGGGGACGCCTGGGTGGCTCAGTCGGTGAAGCGGCCAACTCTTGATTTTGGCTCAGGTCACGATCTCAGGGTCCTGGGATTGAGCCCTGCATCAGGCGCCATATTCAGCAGGGAGTCTGCTTCAGGATTCTCTCTCTTTCCTTCTCACTCTGCCCCTCCCTGTGCTTGTTCATTCTCCCTCTCTAAAATAAATAAATAAATCTTTAAAAAAGAAAAAAAGTTGGGGACCCTAACCATCATCGATTGGTGTAGCATCTTCTGTTTTCCAAAAAAGAAATTTTCAGTTGGACATAAAGATATTTTCTCTTTGAGAAATGTAATAGTAGAAATATGGCATTGAATGGGGACCTACAGAATGGAGGTGCTGGATTTTCTCTTAATTGCTAGAATGAATGTCAGTAAACAATAGAAAATAGCAGTACAGCCAAAGAATTCAGAACAAACCGTCTAGATAGAAAAGAAGCTTTAAAGAATGTTGTAGTCCACTCTTATCAATGAATATGTAGATAAATTCACAAATATTGTTGTAGTATTATCAGAATCTCAGATTCTGTTCTGGCATTTGCTATTAATGAAATCAAGCATGAAACCGTACTTCTTCATGGATCCATATCTAGTTATTCCTTTTCCTACTTATTTCTTAATATCTAAAAATACTTCCAAACTTCTAAGGAGGTAAAAATAATTGTGCATTATTAAATTGAATATTTTAATATATGTAATAACTTGATTGATAAAACACTGATTTGATCAATCAACTCCATTCACAGACCATTCCATTCAGGGGAAGAAATTAATGAAATAATCTGTATATTTAACTTGTCAGTTCTATGAAAACTGTCAACTAAGTTGCTATATGTAGACACACCCCAGTTTTTATATTGCATAATTAAAAATCCCAATTTTTTTTGAGAGAGAGAGAGCGCACATGCACATGTGCACATGCAAGTGGGGATGGGGGTGGGGGTGGGGGGAGGAGGGAGAGAGAGACTCTTAAGCAGACTCCATGCTGAGCTGGACTCAGGGCTCTAGCTCAGGACCCTAAGATCATGACCTGAGCCGAAATCAAGAGTCAGACACTTAACCAACTGAGCCACCCAGGTGCCGCCAAAATCCCAATTTTAAATTATATTTGTAGGTACCTCTCATTTTAATCAGAACAATGTCATTAAATTTCTTGAAATAAATTTTAAAACTAAATAACTAAGCTTCTAATACTGAATAATAAAATAAATGGTGTACAAATGAATTGGTTCAAATACACTTTGGGTGGTTGAAGAGTCCAAGGAGATAGTCCCTTTGCCTCTGCTGGAAAATCTGACTGAAATCCTAACCTCTTGCTTAACCAAGACCTCCATCTTGTGAACCACAAAACTTGTTTCGGGTAGATAGTTTTGAAATAAAATGTACACATTTTTGCCTCCCACACGGTAGTTTCATGTTGGCAAGAAGACACCACTTTTGTGTTTGCTCATCATGGTAAAAAAAACTAACAAAAATCAAAATAATTTTGAGTGTGTATGTTGGTTTTAGCATATTAAACTTGAGAGAGACTTTTGAGATAAAGTTGTTGTAGGTCATAATGTGGTTAATACCGCTTTCACTGACTCCAATTTCCAGTTCTCTTTCCATAACACATGGCTTCCTCGCACCCCACCCTCAAGGTTAAACGCTGTTCCTTTAGAACATCTAGTTTATAGGCAGAAATGAGAGGACTAGGTGTTTCTCTTTTTACTAATAACTACAGTCCTCTGCCCCTCTCCTTTCTGTTTGGGTGTAAAATTTCTAGTTATATAATTCTAATAGCTGCCTTAGAAACTTTTGACAGGGAACACATTTTATGTGGAAATAAAAAAAAAATCTACAGGAAGGCAATCCAATAAAATAACCCACTTTCTATATACAGTCTAAAACAAACAGTTGTAAAAGAGTTGGCTCAAGAGTTAACCCAAAGTGTCAAATTGAATGCCTCACATAGCTACAGATAGAGTCTTTCCCCATAGATAGGCATGTGCCTCGTGCTAAAGTTCCTGAACTGTGTGCTAAGGTACCAGAGTGCTTTTGCAAATTCACAGGGGTATACAGCATATTTTAAAATTTCAGGGAAAATACGGAGGCATCTGTCAGATACTACATAAACTACCTTAGTGTTTGGACCTTACTACTTAACAAAATGGAGCAGTTGGGTATTTCTTTTGTCCTGCAGGTGCCACGAAAAAATTATTGAGCCACTAATGGTGCCTGAATCCAAGGAATTTTAGGAACTTTTGGTCTTGTCTAGTCTATATTCATTTAAAAACCTATTATGACCTTTTTTACTAGAAAGTTATTGGTGTTGACCTAGCGTATTACAACCACAGTACAGAATGTTATAACAAAATTTATCTTGCACTCTTGGGATATGGACAATATTGTATAGATAAGTGATTGATTCATTTGTCTATACCAGTTGATTCCTGTGTCTATATGATTTCAAACATTTAATTGTTTTGTTCATTTTGATTTAATTAACCCAGTGTCAAGTAGACAATTACTAGTTGAAAGGTACTTGGAATGAGAGAGCATGGACTTGGAATCAAGTTTTGCCTTGTTCTGCTACTTTGATTGTCCTTGTGCAGGTTACTGAGCTTTAGTTTTCTCATCTATAATAGGGATTAATAACACCCATTTTAAATTGTTATAGAGATTAAACAGGATTATATATGAAGTGGTGCCTAGTATTGTGCCCGCAAAACACAGATCCTGTTTCAAAAGGGGAAAAAAAAAGATTCTGAAACCACACCTGGCAATTAATTGCATTGCATATCCTATCTAGAATCAAATTCATTCTGCCACACCTGAATGAGGCTTCCTCTGGGAAAATAGAATTATTTAGAGAAAAGTATACAGTGCTGAAGGAAACCATTTGTCTCATGTAGATACAAACTTAGCCTTAACTATTTACATCATTATCACCAAGTTTTAACTTTTTCAGTTGTCATTTTCCCTTTGTATACTTATCAAAGCTCATGTTGGAAAAGATCATGTGATTGAAAATGTATTTAGTCATTGTTCTGGCTGTATGAAACTGGAAATATATTCACATACTCTTTCCGCATTTTAACATGTTGATTAATTTTTCAGAAATGTGCTAAATAAAATAGCCATATAAAGTTACTGATTGAAATATGTAATTGCCTTATGAGATTAGCTTAAATAAATAGAAGTCGATGAGCCAAGCTTAATAAACTTAAAATATGCTGTATTTATTCTTCATCAGTTTTCTGAACAGTATTTCCGCTTCCAATAAAAAAGGAAACTCTCAGTTAATTAGTTCTTCATACACCACAATAAAATTAATGTTTAGGAGTTAAATACCATAAACTTCCTCAGGCATATTTGCTGATGTGTTCCTGTTTTTGGTTAATGTCACATGTTTCATTGTTTAATGGGGATATCATGTGGGTTCCATTATATCTCTCTTGTGTAAAGGGTCCATGTGTCTGGCATTTTAGGAGACTGCATGCTAATTTCTGATTTAGCTGTGTCAGCTGACATACAGGTCATTGACAATCAGTGGTAAAACAATCACCAAATCACAAGCTAAAAACCATTGACATGGTACGCTTTTATCAAACTGACAAAATAGGAAACATGTGTTGTCAGGATCACATACTGTAGGTTCTTTGTACATAAGCAGAGAGGAGAGGATGTAATCATATATTCAGGCTTCTGTGTTTGCGTGTTTTAAAATTATTGTAACCAGCTCTTCTTTTTACCCCCTTCCCCCTGAAACATAAACCAATGACTTTGAGTGAAGCTGACTTTGTTGTAGAGCTTAGTAAATATAGATATTATATTATTTATGTTATATATTATATATTTATTATATAAATATATATAATTAGTACTATTAGTAAATATATATAAAATATATTTTTAAAGAATTGCTGTGGTACCCAAATAGCCAATCATTTAAATTCCCATCTGCAAGAAGTAAGATTGGTGACATAAAAATATGAGATGATTAAAAAGTAAAGAGAACTGAGTGCAGAAATGTATATAACATTCCACAATTACATGGTGTCAGCCACCCTCCAGTTCTCATGGGAAAAATGTTTCTAGGTCAATAGAAACACCTTTTTTTTCCCTAAAAGGGAGTTTATAATATTTTTACAAAATTCATCACTGAGAAAAGGGAGATGTACATGTCTTTATTGTGACGAAGTGTCATACCTTGGTATAAAAATAATAGCTTATATTGTTCCTTATTGTTTATTAAACAGACATGTAACTAATTTTAAGCATCATAACTCTGTGAGATAACTGAGCTATGTTAGAAACTAGCGTTTGATCCAGCCCTCCCCACACACACGCTCTACCAACAAAATACACATATACAAGCAAACAAAAAAAGCAAAAGCCCTTTTTTCAATAAATTCCTCAGATTTTACTAGACTGTGAATATATATTTAATCTTTTAATCCATCTTGTTTGCTTTTTTTAACACAAAAGAACAAAAGCATGGCACTGAATTTAAATATAAACCCATTTGGGTCAGTATTTTCTTTTTGACTTGATTCTTGATCATGCGGAGTCGCCAAATGGGAAGAGTCGGCTAATCACTCTGTGCTCTCAGCCAAGAGGCCTCAAAAGGTAGTGTTACTGTATATAAGTTTGCCGTAGTGTAGCCTACCCCTCAGAATTCTAAACTCATATTTTTCTGGCCATGGCAAACACGGAATGTCATCTCTGTAGCAGGCTGAAACTAAGGTCATCAGACTGAAGTACAAGCCCAGAAGAGCAATACATTATTTTACTTGAATAAATGTAACTGCCAATGATACTGGAAGCCTCTGTTCTCCAGTATGCATGCTCTTTCACTGTAAAAAGACTCCATTAGCAGGCAAACTTTAGTCATGAGGTTGATAGGAAAATATGGAAGCAGAAAAAGTAGTTAAGAAAACAGTGGAAGAGAGCATTTGACTCTAACTCTACAGTAGATACGTATTTTCCATGAGGACTGAGCAAGTCATGCTCTTGGAATATCTTGTGGAATCAGATACTGTATTAGGTTTACCTACTGTAAAAGACCAAAATAATACTAGCTTAAACATGATGAAAGAATATTTTTCACTTACCTAATAGTCCAAACATTGCTCCTATGGTAGGTCTGTGATAGCAGATCCCAGCCTTGTTCTCTTATTTATTTATTATACCACCTTCCACAAATTATGGCTCCTGTCTCACAGTCTTGGATATCTTCCCCAGTGCCATATCTCCATTCCAGGCAGAGGAAAGGGCAGAAGCAGAGAGAACTACAGCTACTTTTTAAATAGTACTATTTCCCTAATAATTTATTTTGGCTCTATGTTCAAAGAGTATTTTCTTAAACCTGTTTATATAGTCAGCTCATAACAACCCTTCACATTTTTTCCTAATATATTAAAGATAGCATTTGCTGACTACACAAACCTCAAACAATGTAGAAGTATAGAAAACAGAAACTAAAAGTTATCTGTCTACACTCATATACTCCTATAACCCCACTCCCCAGAGGTTATCACTGTTAACAATTCGGTACTTATTTTCCCAGGACTATAGATATAAAGATGTATTTATTTATACATACATATGTATATACATCTATTTATGTATAGATACAAATATGTAATATGTATGATGTGAACATATTTGTAGGTTGTAATGTATATGCTATGATACATATATACTGTGTATTTGATAGGTACTACATAATATATAAGGTATGTGAGGGTAAATGTTATATTAGGAATATAAAAAAAACATGGCCATCTTTTCTTTTCCCTAATTTTAGATCTCACTTATTCTGCATCATATTCGTTAATCTGGATTACCATATTTTATTTGCATTCCCCACTAATGAACATTTAATTTTGTATACAATATTTACAGTTAAATAATTCTAAGGTAAACATTTTTGTGTGCACATATTTGCCCCAAATGAATTCTTCATGTAACCAGTTCTATTCCCAATATATGGCATTTTACTTTCATTAATTTGTTCCTTTTTGAACATTTTTCCCAAGAGATTGCCTCTAAATTCTAATGCTCTCCTAGTTGGTTAATGGAAGGACTAAAACTTTGAAAATTGGCTGGTGTGAGTTAAGCTACAAATAAGCATCAATGAGACTTGTAATCCAAAACTATTAATTGTCTGGAGTTAATAAATTCTGTTAGGGAAAAAATTAAACAAGATATCAAAAGACCTTGGTAGTCACAATCCCATTTCAAATCATTCTGTGCCCTTAGGCTAGTCATTTTCTTCTTTGTGCCTTAGCTTTTTAATCTTTAAGGTAGCTACAATAATGTCTGCCCTACCCACTTCATAAGGAGATTGTAAAAACTAGATGGGAGAGTATAGGCATTTCTCAGGAATTTAAATTATTATATAAGTATAACATATCATTATTATTCATTAAATGTATAAGTCTGTTTTGAACATTTAGGATGTGACATAATGAAGAGAATTTCAGGAGTTGATTCTAGGCTTCTATACTTCTGACCAAGACTTTTGCATTATTTGGTTTTCATTTTTTTAGGGGGAGGGGATATTCCATAATATTTCTTAATTTTCAGAGGTCTAAAATATATCATTCTAGTAGAAAGCTCTCGACCATAAGTCATCCAAATGTATAGCTCATAGCCTTATTGTTTCAGGGTTTAGGAAACTCCCTGTTCTCAACCTGCAGATCACGGACTCTGGATACATTCCAGGAGGAAGGACATCGATGATAGAAAAGTGGAAAGGCTATAAAAGGTGTCAAAAAATGAAATGCTTGCTAAACCTTATTATTAAAAGTGGAAAATAAAAGAGAAATAGCATTTGTTTTGGTCTTAAGTGGCTTATACCAATGCCCCCTTCTAAATCACTACTTTCAAATGCCTAAAACATTTGGGGTGCTTTTCTGTGTGCCATTTATATCCTCGTAAGACACAGAAGCAAAATGTAGACACAGTAGTCTAATGTAGGTTCAGATATAGAAGCTGTTCCCTAATTAATGATTCTCTTAGAGCAGCTTAAAATGAATTATCATGCAATAGCTTAAATGATGCCTTAGTAGCAATACTGAAATACAGGAGGAAAAGGAAATTTCTTTGATTCATTGTCACCTCTTCAGGGATACTCAGATTTCTTAGATAATTAACCCAGGAATTTTCATTAGTGCTAGAATTCATTTAATTTATGGGCAAAGAGGTAAAGAAAGAATGCTCCATCTTTTATAATCAGAAATTTCTTCCTATTTTGAGAGGCATTTCTTAAAAAGTTTATCATCTCTAGCCAACTGGGTAACTATTAATTAAGTAGAATAAAGTTTTCATTTGCCATGCTCCATTTAAAAGACATAAAAATATTTCTTTGTGTGTGTGTGTGTGTGTGTGTCAGTATGACTTTTTTTTATTATGTTATGTTAATCACCATACATTACATCATTAGTTTTTGATGTAGTGTTCCATGATTCATAGTTTGCGTATAACACCCAGTGCTCCATTCAGTACGTGCCCTCTTTAATACCCATCACCAGGCTAACCCATCCCCCGCGCCCCCCTCCCCTCTAGAACCCTCAGTTTGTTTCTCAGAGTCCATAGGCTCTCATGGTTCATCTCCCCCTCCGATTTCCCCCCCTTCAGTTTTCCCTTCCTACTATCTTCTTTTTTTTAACAATATAATGAATTATTTGTTTCAGAGGTACAGGTCTGTGATTCAACAGTCTTACACAATTGACAGTGCTCACCATAGCACGTACCCTCCCCAATGTCTATCACCCAGCCACCCCATTTTTAAAAATCCTTTACTGAAAAAGTTAGCCTATGACAAAGCAGTGAAGAACTAACAATTACCTCAAAACATCTTCTTTTAAATAGATGTTTAGTCAGACAAGAGATAATTATTAATTTTACTTTCTCAAATAAAACTCATATGAAATATTTATATTTATTACTTATTTTATGAGCGTTTACTCTAAAATATTAGCATTCCTTATAAAAAGTTTCAAGTGTTAAAGTCTTATGCTATTCTAGCAAATCAATAAAGGCTTTACAGTTTTACCATTTTCTGCATTTGGAAACCCCTTTATTGAAACTTATGTATGCCATATCAGTTCTTCTGAACTTCTTAACTTGGATTGCACAAGATGATCTAGTGGAATTGTTATAAATTTAACTTACCTAAAAGGGAGAGAGGGAGGAGGTATAGGTGAACTTATCACCATAAAAAGCAAAGTTCACCTTGCTTGGATTTCAGAAAGTCTAAAATAATTTGAACAGTCATGATGATGAAAGATTTTATTTTGGTCATTTGTTTATATATAACATCTTTTCTGGTAAACACCTTGACCATGCTTAGGTGCCTTAATGACATCATAATAATGGTTTCTTGTTAGTGAACAGAAATTATTTTAAGATTTAAGAAATTAATATTATTTACTTTTAAATATTCAGTGAGATATGAATTGCTTTAAAATCAAAATTTACAAAAGAGATTATGGAATATTATAAAAGAACTATTTGATAAATGAAAATATTTTACAGAAGATTCTTTACCTCTTCTGGGTCCATATTCCCTTATATCCCCAAACTCTAGGCTTCTCTTTCCCCTCTATTCCCTATTGTACTTTTGTATCATTGGTCGATGATCATCTTTTTTTCATTATTGTTTGAATTAAACCCTGAATTGTTTGAATTAAATTGAACTGTTTGAATTAAACCCTGTACAAAAACTAATTTGTTCCTTATTGTATAATTATTTGCTCACAATCTGTTTCTTCTACTAAACTGTAAGTTTTTGCTATGGGAAGAGTGGTCTCCTGTGTTTGATATTTGTTAATTTCTTAATTAAATAAATTTTCTTCATTTATTCAGTCAATAAACATTTTAACAGCCTGTGCTATGTATTTAACAGAACTGTGCATTTTAACAGTTCCTGTACTAAGAACTGAGGATTTTAAAGATGAGTAAGACATAATGCCTGCCTTTAGGATGCTCATAGTGTATTTGGGGGAGAATGACAGATGTAATATGATAGACATATGCCTACAATTATAACAGAAGTCAGGGGAAAGGGAGTGAATTCAAATTTAAGAGAGGTGGAAGGTGTCAGGAAAGGCTTCTTGAAGTGGGGACCCCTAAGTCAAATTTCAAAGGATGAAGGACAACAAAGCAATTGAAGAAGTTGTTGGGGTGGAGGAATACAGAAACAACATTCCAAACAGAAGAAAGGAGCCTGAATGAAGGCTGGGAAGCAAGAGATGGAATAGGGTGTACATGGACCTATAAACAGTTGTGTTTTAAGAGTAAATTATAAAACAAGGAATGACAAGTGAGTAACGTGAGGACGTAAGAAGAGACAACTCAGGGACATATTTATACCCTGGATATGCTAGAGGAACTGAAAAACCACTGGGGCTTCCTCTCATCCTTACTTTTCAGCTCATCCATTTATTCATTTAGCAGATGTTTAGTATCTATTGTGCATTGGGCACTGCAGCTCCTGGACTTCTCTCATCTGAAGACCTAACCCAAGCCTAGCCCTTTCTTCCTCTGCTTCTTTCTTCCGTGATTTGAGTTCCAGTAAATTCTTCCTTTCTTTGGTAATTACTGTCTTTCTCATTCATTTGATTTTAATCATGTGGCTTTGTTTTATTTCCCTTTTGGTATCTGTATATCTTATTTTTGTAACTGGAAGTGTCATCAAGGCAAGACTATACCTTTTATTTCTTTGTGTCCTCCACATAGTATTAGATATGTATTAGTTGAAGGAAAACTAAATGAATATATCTATTTGAAAATTGAAGTCTGTATTTGCATAATATTCTAAAAATAGTCTATGATTTTTCTGAAACAATACTTTTTTACTGAAGTACTAATGTCTGTAGTACTTACAAACTGTAATAAGATCCTGTACATTTGTGTGTGTGTGTGTGTGTGTGTGTGTGTGTGTGTGTGTGTGTATAATGAGAATAATAATAAATCTATGGTACTGAATTGTGAAGATTAAATGAGATTTTATACACACACATAAATATGTTCATATATATGGATGTATATATGTATATTTATATATGTATATATGTAAAACATTTTAATAGAGTGCTAAAAGTCAACAAATACTAGTTGCCCACATTTCAAATCGGTAGGAGAATACTCAGAAAATGATGTTGGAGCAATTGAATAACTATTTGGGTAAAAAAATTAGTCATTCTTTAAACCATGTATTAAAAGCCCAAACTATAACTTTTTCTTCTTTTTTTTCTCCTGTATCTCTTTTCTCCCATCAAATTGGTCAAGTCTGTCTCCCAGTTCATTCCCTCCTCTCTTTTCCTTATCATTAGTTTAGGCCACTATCATTTCCCACTTGATTTACTGAAATGGTGTTTAACAAGTCTGTCTGTCTCCAGTCTCTCCCTCTTTCAAGAGATTCAATCCCTTGCCACAAAACTGATCCATCTAAAACACCCATCAGACTATGTCACTTGGCTGCTTAAAATCTTTCAATGACTTAACATTGCCTTCAAAGTGAAACACAGGACTCTAAAATATATGTTCTACCTACTTCTTATAGCTGCAGAGCTTACCCTTCCCTTATGGCATCACATACACTGAGAATATTAAAATATAACTGGAAGCAGGGGTCAGTAAAGGATAGTGGTTATGGTTAACACTGCCCTATCAATGGCAGGGGACTCCTTCCAAGCAGAAGGATCCCACCAATTCATCTTTGGGCCCATGAGCTGAAAGAAAGCACCATTCTTCAAAAGTTCTATATATAGTGTCCTTTTTACCTCATTTTTTCTTAGATTCTTACAGAGCTCCCTCCACCTGGAAGTTAGAGTTGGTAAGAGCAGAGTGTTTTAAGTCATGATCTGAGGAGATGATTAATTAGAGCAAATTAGTACTAAATGGTGGATGCTTACTGTGGGACTCTCTAGCAAATAGAAGACATGGAAAGTAGGTGGTAAAATGGTCCTGAAAGGTAATGTGGTAGTGAAACTAGTCATTTTTAAAGAGACATTTTAACAAATAACATTTCTTGAAACTGTTTCCAAGTTAAGTTCTTCTTTTCTTGAGGTTTCCAGAATACCTTCTACACTACCTTCTAGTTTGCTCATTGTATCATTGGATTGGCTTACATGTTTATCCCCCTCACTTGATCAGGAACTCGTCTAGGGCTGGGGTTGTCTGTGTCTATGTGTATGGATATTAATTTTTGTATTTCACAACACCTAGCAAAGGCAATCCGGTATTTGTCAAGGAAGCAAAACCAAACCAAACCAACAAACACAAAACCACGGAGGGCTAATAAAGGAATGAGTCTCCTTATTTCAGTGAAGATAATGCTGTAAAACTTTCCAGAACATTTATATTAGTTCAGTGGATGAAAGAGGGTATGTCCTTGACCAAGGGTAAGAATATACTTACTTGTTCTGACAATCTTCCTCAGCCTAAACAACCTTGTTGGAAAATATTGTTTTTCTTACTCTGTCGTATGTCGTAGAAATAAATCCTTCTTAGTGTCAGTGGGGATAATTATTATCTAAATATTCATTACTTTAACATTAATGCAATTAACATGCTTTCTGAGGGGTTATTGGGTTATTCAGTACTAACTATATCATTTATATCAATAGACTCTATAAGCTAAGTTGTATTCTAAAAACAATTGACTAAGATGCCTCAGTATATTTTTCAACTTTTTGAAAAAATTTGTTTTGAGCTAGAATTTTCCATACTTGGCTTTGAAATAAGAAGCAAATTAATTCTGGAAAGGGTTAGGGAAAAACTGTTCAAATGGTTAAAACCTAGGAAAGAGTAAAAGATATTACTTTTAACTAGTTGAAAGTCAATTTGAATAACTTACACATGGTTGAACTTTAAAAGTCAGAATGTTCCATTATCTAATTTTTAATAAGTATTTGATGAGGTATTTACAAAATAAACCTGTTGTAATATTTTTTTAGTATAGTTAAATAAGGGATGACACAAATAGATGACAGTAATTACTTCAATAAAAGATCTTTTTTTCCTCAACAGGTCTGAATTTCTCTTTTGCCATTAAGAACTACCCTTGACCTTGTTTTTTAAAGTCTTATAGATTCTGGGGGCGCCTGGATGGCTCAGTTGGTTAAGCGCCTGCCTTCAGCTCAGGTCATGATCGCAGGGTCCTGGGATGGCTCCCTGCTCAGTGGGGAGCCTGCCTCTCCCTCTCTCTCTATAGCTCCCCCTGCTTGTGCTCTCTCTCTCTCTCTCTCTCTCTCTGTCAAATAAATAAATAAAATCTTTAAAAAAATTAAAAAATAAAGTCTTATAGATTCTGTGTTCACTTCAGACACCAGCACATGCATGTAATGTATTTTGAATTTGATTAAGAGTTAAATTGCTGTATTGGCCATTTTCACAGTTATTGTATTTGTATTTGCTTAGTAACTTGGAGCAAATTTCGATCAAACTAATTCTGGGTATTTTGGGCCTGAAAAGTTGGCAATAAGGTAGACATGCTTCAAATTATGTATGTTTGTATGTTGAACAGTGCCTTAGACACAAACCTTTGAAAATTAGTTGATATCCTGTTTATGATTATATAATTATATCTTGGAAACTATATATGATTAAAGACACGTAATAGCTATTGCAGTCTTTTTAATTCATGCTGTGAGTCTTTTGTTTTCTCCAATTTACTTAAACATCAAATACACTGATATGTGACCATGTGTGGCAAACATATTATATTAGTTTGCTCGGGCTGCCATAACAAAATACCACAAACTGAGTGGCTTAAACCGAAAATTTTTTTCACAAGTTCTGGAGGCTAAAAGTCCAAGATCAAGGTGTCCATGGGGTAGATTTCATTCTGAGGTTTCTTTCCTTGACTTGTAGATGGCCATCTTCTCCTCCTCTGTCCTCACTTGGTTGTCCTCTGTGTTGTCTGTGTCCTAATCTCTTCCTCTTATACGAACAGTAGTCACACTGAATTAGGGCCCACCTGAATGACCTCGTTTTACTTTAATTACCTCTTAAAGGCTTATCTTCAAATACAGTAGCATTCTGAGATACTGGGGGTTAGTACTTCAACATGGAAATTTGGGGGGAGGGAGCACAACTCAGCCCATTACACATATATAAAATTATTTAGCTTGTATAAATGTTTTATGTATATACATGCATTTATGCCCACAATACAATATGGGATGTGTATAACAGAATAGTCATTCATTCATATGTATAAATGTTTTATATACATACATGCATTTACAGTATGGGATGTGTATAACATAATAGTCATTCATTCATATGTATAAATGTTTTATATATATACATGCATTAACACCCACACATATAGGATGTGTATAACGTAATAGTTATTCATTCATATGTATACAATTGACCCTTGAACAACACAGATTTATTCACACATTTGGATTGATAGCAAACACCTGCATAGGTATTTTGGGCACTTCTGAATTACTAACATCTAGTGGTTAGTAAGAAATTGAGTATGTGTTCATTTTAAGTTCATTAGTTAAAATCTCAACTTAGGTTAGAGATTGGGTCATTTTTAAAACCCCCGTATTACCTAACTTCTTTAATGACACTTGCTAAAACTTCATTTCATATCAATTTCCTTGTTGTATCCAAATATCCTTCAGTCTGGGATATGAAAAGTTTCCCAGCTTCTTGACTTCAGCCTCTTTTCCTTCTACCTTATTCTGTCACCTATCAGGTAAACTGATTTCTCTCCATTCCCTCAGCATGTCATACACGTGTTTTGATGCGTTTCACCCTACCTAAAACATCTATCCCCCTTCATCTGCAAATCTTCAAGTCCAAGTTCATTCTTATTTTTACCTTTATTCTCTAAAGACTGAAGCCTGGAATTAGTTCTCCCTTAACTCCCATAGAACTTATGGATGCTCAGTACTACTCAAATAAGCAACACTTAATTAGAAAAGATGGACGTGTAGTAGATAGAGACCAAGGTTTCTTTTGGTTTGGTTTGGTTTGGTTTGGTTTTGTCTTCCAAAGAACCCAGCAGAGTTCTGGTCACATGGTAGATGTTATAAGTGCTAATTTATTGACTAATTCACAACAGGGAAACTAAATTATATAAAATGAATTATCACTGTGAAGAGCATCATAGCCTCTATACTTTTACTATAGTTAATTGTAGGATTATATTGATTAAATGAGCAATATAAATAAATTACACAGTTTTAGCATTTAAGTTGCCTATTCTAATAGTCATACATTAATATTTGTTATTTTGGCTACTTTGCATAGTACAAATTCAGCTTTTATACATCTAAACTTCCCTTTACTTTATAAATTCAGATAGTGTTTTCTAGATTAAATATTAAAAATGCTAAATGCTAAATAAAACCTTATCCATTGTAACATCAGTCAGTTGTCCACTCTCTCCTATATCAACAGTTTTTTCTCTATTTATTGGATCTTTCTTGTTGGCATACAAGCATTCTATAATGTTTACAGGTAGATACCTTTTAAATAAGGTTTTCTTGACCACACGTCCTTCAATAATTACTGCAAAACACCTCAGTGGAATTGTCTATTCCAGCACCCCTCAAATGAGTGCAAATCATCTGGGACTCTTGTTAAAATTTAAATTCTAATTCAGAAGGTATATGCCTGCTGCTTTAACAAATTCTCCCAAAAGGTAGTGGCTTAAAACAACAAACATTTATTTGAACACAGCCATGTTGGGTACCTGTGGCTCAGGATCTTTCACAGAGTTGTGATCAAGGTGTTGCCCTGGACTGTAGTCATCTCTAGGCTTGACCTGGGGGAGAATCTGCTTTCAAGCTTTCTCCTTTGGTTGTTGGCAGGCCTTATTACTTGCTATTGACTGAAGACATCATTCCTTTGCTAGGCAAATGTCTCCATAGGGCACCTCTTAACACAACTGCTTGGTTCAAGACAGAGAGGGTAAGGATGGGGAGAAGACAAACTAGACAAAGCCAGAGTCTTCATGTAACCTAATATCTCAACACTTTGGCTTCTGTTCAAGGATAGGGGATTACACTAGGACATAAATTCAAGGAGAAAAGTAGGAGTCATTGGGGGTTCCATCTTAGAGGGTGCCTGCCCAAGTAGATTTGGGGTGGGGTCTTACATTCTGCATTTCTAAGGAACTCCTGGGTGATACCAATGCTATTCTTCAAGAACTTCACTTTGAAGAGCAAGGGTCTGCACTTTCTGCCTCCAATTTTACTTTTAATCATCCTTTGTTGATCACACTCACTCCAGTTAAGCTTTCTCACCCTCCACTCCACTGAAATTGCCCTTTTTGAAGTCACCAATGACTTCTACATTACTAAATCCAGCATTTGAAAAAAAATCACTTTCTGAAAATCTTTCCTTACTTGGCTTCTGGAACATCAAATTTATATTTCTCCTCCATTTTTCTGCTAGTTGCCTATCTCCCTGACTATAAATATTAGCATATTCTACAATCCAATCCTTGGACCTATATTTTACCTACAGTTAACTTCTAAATGGTATCATGAGGACTTATAGCTTTAAATTCCAGATGTATGCTGACCACTGTCAATTATGTCTCTGATGTGAATTCCTCTCCTCAAATCCTGACATGTTTACCAAGTGCCTCAAAGAATATCTCTACTCAGATATCTAATAATAATTTCAAACTTAAAATGTCCAAAACAGAATTATTTGCCCCCGTCCCCTCCACCCCCTTCCCCACCAGGCCCAACCTGGTAATCTTGCTTCTCGTTTATGTTTGCAAACCCAACGAACAGTACCACTCAGAAGCTAAATGCAGTGAAAAACATGAAAGTCATCCCTGAGTCCTCTCTTACTTTCTCATATGTAAACAATCATTAAGTTTTGTCCATTCCTCTTCTTTTTATCCCTTCACTTTCCCCATCATTCTCCATCTCAGCATCACGCTAGTGCAGACCATTTATTTTGTGTTGTACAGAGATGTGCATCTTTTTATTATTGATTCCAGCTTCCAACGTCCAGGCTAAGTGATTTTACTCAGCTCATCCTTTTTCCATGTTCATAGTTTCCTTTATCCTACAGAATAAAGTTTAGATTCTTTGTTTATAATGTCATACATAATCTGGCCCCTGATACCCTCTCCAGTCCCATCTACTTCCTTACCTGTGCCCTAAACTTCAGCAATGCGGGGCTATGACAGAGCACTCCCTTTTGACTGCGAGTCTTCATGAAAATTGTTTTCCTTCCAGGAAAGCTCTTCCTTTGCTTTTGCTTTTTCTTCTTTTCTTTTCTTTTTTTTTTTTTTTTAAGCTCTTCCTTTTCTTCTTTGTTTGGCTAGCTTTCACTTCATTCAGATTTCAGCTTCAACATAACTTCTTCCTGGAGACCACCTTTGACCTCTTAGACTAGGTTTGGAACACCCACAGTGCAGTGCCTAATGTTATATACTTCCCTATCTTACTTAACAGTCTTTGTATTTTCTACTAATCTTTGAATTATCTTTATTTTTTTCTCCCATTAAGCTGTAAGTTCTGGGAAGGCAGATCAGCAGTGGTGGATTCAGATATTTTGAAGCATGAAAAATATAATTTGGGGGCCCACTTCAAGAATATGTGTAATTATCTATTTATAATCATTGTTTTAAGTATATATATATATATATATATATAATTTTCAAAAACACACACAGAAGTGAAAAAAAGAATTTTCATTTATAAAAAGAAATCACAACAAAGTAAAAAAGCTGATAAATATAAAAATGTACGATCCTTTGAACTGCTAGGGGCCTTTCCCAGAACCCCAAATCTTAAGCTTCATTAAATATCCAGTAAATACACCTCTGCATATTAGTCTTCTTTAAAACTCTATTTCTAGTATCAAGAGCAGTGCTTGATACATAGTGGATACTCAATAAATATTTTTGAATGACTGTATTAATTGAGTTATTTTCAGTTATATTTTCCATACATTTACACTGAACAAAATTTTCACAAACTAGATTACTAAAACAATCTGTTTTATATGTTAGAAAATGGTTCTTATAACTTTTTTATTTTTTACTATGGTCATATTTCAAATATTAATAATGTACATATCTGTTAGCATATCATTGGGCTCTATACAAAAAGTGTATGTACTTCTTTACTAAGTGAAAAAAATTTGCATGAAAAACATACCCTATAATCTTCTACATGTGTTTATATGTATATATATTTGTGTGTGTTTCTATATCTTTATAGATCACATGTATTAAAACTTTAATTTTGAATTACTAAGATTTTGTTTTTTCAGATACCACCACAAGTAGAAACCCTTCAGGGAGAAACCATCTATTCTCTGTTTTCTTTATAATATGTTTTTATAAACATTTATCTCTGGGATAATAAAGATTCCAGTATTTTATATAACAAAAATGCATAAAATGTTTTCTTTGCTATGAATTTGTCCACAAGATATTATTTAAAGAGGCTATTTGAATTGAGACAGTAACATTGCATTCAAAAGATAAGCTATTTGGCTTAAATCTCTAGTTTGTTAAAATAGAATTAAGTTTAGTTAAGTTCCTTTTATAATAACAATTAAATGTGCTGAGAGTTGGTGTGCTCCTATCAAGACTGTTAGGGTGTGTGTGTGTGTGTGTGTGTGTGTGTGTGTGTGTGTGTGTGTGTGTGTGTGTGTGTGTGTGTGTGTGTGTGTAGCCCTCTGATCAATGCACACTTTTTCCTCCCATTTTCCTAAATACATCATGAAAAAAGGATGAGGTTTCCGCCTTAATTGCTTGTGCCTTTTATTCACATTCCTCTCTCAGCCAGAATTGTGAAAAGAGTGTTAGTAAAAGGCTGCACAATAGAGCTTTTCATTAGGCCCCAGCAAGGCACACAAAAGAAGGCTTTTGGAAAGAGTGAATGCACGAGTTTAATTTGCAGGTGGAGAGTAGATGAAAGGTGCTGACACCTCTATTATTCTCTTACTTAGGTGACCCTTACCCTGTTCAGCTGATCCCAACTACCATGGCAGCTGCTGCCGCGGCAACACCAGGCTTAGGCCCGCTCCAACTGCAGGTAAGTCGGGAAACAATGCAGGAGAGACCAAGGTTAAGTAAATATCGAAAACGGCTATTATCGTGTTAAAGCGGAATAAAACTGCCGAGTGATATTTGTCTCACCCTTTTTTTTGTTTTTGAATTTACTTGCACTGATCCTCAACCAAAAGTTGAGATGTTGATCCTTTTCATTATTTGTAGCCTTGTTTTCTGTACTAAAGGCAGCTTATTGTAATTTTTTATGGCCTGCTATGATTTGACAAAAATGGGTCTAATTTTGCTTTGAGGACTGTGTAACATAATTTCGTCATAGAATGGTCCTCATCGAGATAAGAACAAAAACTGTCCACGACATTCAAACAGATTGTTATGAATCAAGGCAACTTGACAAAAATTACATTTAAAAATGTTCAGGACACCCAGTATTATGGACTCTGTAGGTCTTTTTATTCTCCTGCTAATGCCAACTCCATTGGGCAAAGATAAGTAAACCAAAAAAGCAAGCACCTAAATGAGCGCTACTTTATCCAGACATCCCAGTTAAAACCTTTATAGCCCTGAAGAATACATATTCCCATATCTCCAAGAATGTCAGTGATAATTTTACTGTAACTTTACCAGATGTCCAAGTGATTTTAGAAATTTTGTCTCTGGAGTTGGAAAGAATATCAGTAATATTTTATTAAAGGTATCTTTCATTATTAACTATTTAAATCTTTGAATCAGCATCCTGCAAACTCTTCCCTAGTTTCTGGTGTTATGGACTTCATAGTTATGCAGTTAACAGGAAAAACAGATCATCTAATAATAGAATTAATCTCCCTGTGAGAAGTTTTATATTTTCCTCTGCCTGAAAGACACAGTATGCCTGTGAACCCAGACATAAAGCAGTTGTGCTTAATAAACTTAAATTGCATTCATGAAAGTGCATTGTCATGATAGATGATCTTCGTCTGTAAGGAAAAAATAGAGTTTTACATTGTAGCATTAAGAGACAGATACATCTGGTCAGCACAGGGGATTGTCGGAAGACCCGCTGGGTTTCTGAAAACCCAGTCAAGTCTCACAGGAAGAACTCGCAAGGAACTGAGACATACTATGTTCTACAGAGGTTAATAACAGTCATTCCTATTCTACCTTTTCTGTGAAAAGCTACAATGTGAGTGTTTGTTTCTCTGAGCTGGAAATACCTTGGGAAGTGTTAGAGCCATGGGGACAATTAGAGTAGCCTAATATTTGTTATCCTTTGCAATAATGACAATACAGGAGAGTGGTTGCAAAAGGTAAAACTAAAAAGAGTAGTGAAATTAAAGGAAGAGGCAAGAATATCCAGCAATCCCTTGGATTAATGGTGAGAGGAAGCAAGGGCAAGTTGGAGGCATCTCCTATGTTTCATTGTAGGATTCTAGTAGAAAGTAGCTTCATTAGGCAACAATCCAAACTTCTTTTCCTATAGAGATACTATTAAAATATTTGAAATTCTTTTATTTCCATCCTTATGTCAGGTTCCCTTATAAATTTTTTTTTCATTTTCGGAAAACAAGAAAAAGACACCAAACATATTTGCTCTTTTTTTTTTAATTTTTTATTGTTATGTTAATCACCATACATTACATCATTAGTTTTTGATGTAGTGTTCCATGATTGTTATGCACAAACGTATTTGCTCTTGCTTTCACTACAATTTGATCTATAAATAGAATAAAACTCTTTTTTACATAAGTGGCATTGTACCCATAAATGAGTACACAAAATATATGAATTTTAGTTAGGGTCTCAGTAAACCAGCACTGTGGTATAATAGGAAAATTAATAATCCAAAACTCTTTTGTGATAAGTCCTTAGCTACTGTTAAAACATTTACACACACACACACACACACACACACACACACACACACACACACGTTCTTTACTCATGATTTAAAACTGGTACTCAAATGCAAACACATTTCATAAGAATGTCATCACAGAGTATCTGGCTTTTCTTTGAAGTGGACTGACTCTACCCTTTGCTAGGACTTCTACTACTGGCTTTGCCACTCATATTCCTGACACTGTATTCACAGATCCCTGACCTTGACTTCAGCTTTCCCCAGAGTCGCAAAGGAGACCTATAATACTTGCCTTCTTTTTGCTTGAAGGTGACAGTCAAATTCGATTCTTCCCCCACAGACCTGCCCCGATGGGTCAGAGACAAACTAACTACAACACCTAGTCAGAAGGTCTTATCTTAACCCTTATCCAACATCCGCCCCAATCTTGAATACCTTTTTCTGAGAAGTTTCATTTCAGTGGGGTGTAATGTTTGATCCAGTTTTAATTTTCTTCAAACTCTGCTTTTAATCAGACTCCATCAGATCCCCATTTGCTATCCCTTAATCATACCATGAGTAGGCTCCATCACTTCCAGGTCCTTCTCAGACACTAAGATTCTCTTCCAGTTATTAAGATTTAGTCCTAGATTCTTATGCTAGGTTCTTTGGCAAGGCTTTCATTTCATTCTTACTACAACACCTCATGTTATGTATTAATATCTCCATTTCACAAGAAAACTGTGTCACAGAGTCCAAAATCCATGATTTTTAAACCATTATAGTTGCTTCTCCAAGTACGGGAGATTTTAAACTTTGGAGACATTGCCCCTCTTAGGACATTTGCTAACTCAGCAATAAGCTAATCAAATTATAACAATAATGCTGATTAATTGGCACTCATACAAATACACTATATGCATCACAGTGCTGGAAGAAGTAACCAGATTCATAAGGACAGCTATCTACTTCAGGCTGCATTTTCATTTTATCCCTCTTTACACAGATACATGTTAATTCAAGCCTCTCTTTTTGAACAGCCAGATCTAAGGAATGACACTATAAATATATTCCTACTCATCATTGACTTTGTTTGCCTGCCATTTGTGTTTTCTTTTGAAACAGTCTTTGGCACGTAATTGTTCATAACCTGGATAACATAATGTTAAATAGAACCAAAAAACCACGACCTTCCTTAAAGAAAGAATGAAGATGAGTACAGTTATGTTAAAAGACAAGCAAAATGACATGTTTTAAATTAAGCCACTATTTATTACTTAATATTATTTCACATTCCTGGATAAAAATCATGAAATTCTTGCCATATTACATTTTAAAATCACCTTATTTACGTACTGTAGGAGCAATTAAAGTAATGTAGGCAATGTGATATATTTAGTTTTATTTTTCATGAAGAAAAAATAGCTTAATCTGGATTATGTATACAAAGCATACAAATTAACATGTGCCAAGGCATCATTTTATTTATTTCTTTTTGAGGTGCCTGGTTGGCTCAGTTGGGAGAGCATGCAACTCCTCATCTCAGTGGTGTGAGTTCAAGCCCACTGGGGGTAGAGCTTACTTTAAAAAATATATAAAATAAAAATTGATTTTTACAGTGAAATACCTGCCTGTTTCTAGCTGTTCAGTCTCTCCTGAGACTCAGATCTATATAGACAACTATTTGTTGGCTATAAAGAGGAAACATGTAGGTGTTTACAGACAGTATATACTGAGTACAGAATGCACCTTCCCAGTTCTCTTTCTTGCCCCTAGACCGGCTCATTCTCTGGTCTTAGCAAATGGCTCCATTCCATCTCTTGCTCAACCTGGAGACATGAGAGCTCTCCTTTTCTCCTCTTCCTCTACACCTCCTCATTCACTGTCTATTCATTACACCTAATAAATACATTAAGGATCCATCCATTTCTTTCCATCTTAACTAGTACTCTTCTGGTCAGGCTACCCCCACTGCTTGCCTGATTTACCACACTAGCCCCGAAACTGGCCTCTGTCTTCACCTGGCCCCCCTCTGATGCTCTCTTTCTACTCTACATTAGGTGGAAGGATCTTTCTGATTTTAGAAAATCTGATCATGTCCTCATCCTATTTGAAGAACCTTAAACAACTCCCTGATGTTTCCAAGTTTTCTGGATCTTTGCATGTGGTGTTTCCTCTTTCTGGAACCCCATAACCCACCACCTTTACCAAGCCAACTGCTATTTCCCTGAGGTTGTAACTTAAAACATCACTTTTTAAAGGAATACTTCATTGTCCCCAAGTCTAGATTAATGGAACACCGAAGGCATCGTTGGCTCATGGAAGAAAAAAAAATTAGTAGTTTGAATTCAGTAAGATATCCATTGAAATTTTATACCTATTCTAATGTGATGACATAAACTTAGGAAAACATTGTATGCCTACTACCATGTTTAGCACGACAGTATTTTCTTTACCTGTATTTAAAGAAATATTTTTATAATAGTTGTGCTACATACTACCCTATTCAGTCTGCTCCAGTTACACTAAGCCTTTGCTGTCCCTTGACCTGCCGAGGTGTGCTCCCACTTTAGAGCTTTATATTAGCTGTCCCTCTACCTGAAATACTCTTCCCTCTGCCTGGAAGGCTCATTCTCTCACCTCATTCAAGAATTTGCTTTAATGTCATCTCTCGGAGGCCTACCCTAACTAACCTGTTTAAATCACAAAATAACCCTCCCAGAGATACCACATTTTCTATTTCCCTTATTCATTTTTTTTTCCTATAGCACTTGTCATCTTCAAACATAGTATCTAACTTATTATGTTTTTTTATTTGTTGTCTGTTCCGAGTATTCTCTAAGCTTCACCAGAGCAGGGACTGTCATTTTTGTTATTGTTGTTCAATGGTGAATCTCCAGTGCTCAGATTAATGCCTAGCAAATAGCTGGTGCTCAATATGTACGTACAAAATGAAGGAAACTATCATGAGCTAACGGTCATAATAATTTTTAATAATATAACAAAGCAGTAGGTGATTAATTTCTGGGACAAGTGATATTAATTTAAAGACCTGGGAAATTTATATTTTTCAGCCCCTCCTGGAAGATTCTTAGTATATGAGAAATCCCTAGCTCTCTCTCTTCTGTTCTATCCCCCCTTTATCTCATCATAACCGTGGGCTGCTGCATAAAGAATGTGTTTTAGCATTTATTACAGTTTATGTAATTCCTTTAAAGTAATTAGAATTTACACATATAAAAAAGACCAAACATCCTAACGTTAGACTATTCTTGTATTGTTTGTTAATGTATGTATAGACATACATAAGAATATGAACTGCTGGAGGTACTTTGACTCAATACAGCTCAGCTTACCTACACAACACTAAAGTAAGTGATTTCTAAATAATGGAAGGGTGCGTTATCAAAATAATAACTATCCATTCAGCAATATCATATACTGGGTTTACCCTTTTATGTTATTTCCTCCCTTTCCTTCTTTTTTTTTCTTCAGACTGCCTTTTATTTTTTTTCTTTCAAGAGCCAATGATGCTCTTGACATTTGTTCTCCTGATACTGTCTCTTTTTAGAGGAGGGATTGATTTGTATAGAAAACTAATATAGCTTCATTTCAGTATCAAAAAGTGAGTATAATTATTTAAGCCAAATGAAGTTACACTTTGAATCTTTTGGATGTTTGCGCCTGGATAAAAGCTAAGTGAATCATCTATTTCTAATTAATAAAACCAAAATGATGGCAACGGTCCATCGAACATTCCTTTCTCATATTCGTTGTTGTTAATTTTCATTTACTTAATGGGCAGCATAATTTTTTAATAGTAATAGTTATAATATATGTAGTATTTCTATTTTTTAAGCTAGGTTTCTAAGATTTGAAATTAGAAGGAAATATTTATCCATTTATTTCTCACTTTATAAATACAGTATTTGTGTTGGCCAAAACATGGTTGCCACCTGTTCTACCTATAGGAAGCCAAAAATGTCGACTCCAACCAATGATTAATAGTGATAAGCAAAGGGAAAAACATTGAAATTATTCTTGGATGGTCATATTTTACTCAAAATAAGCAAGTAGCATTCATTCAAGATTTTTTACTGGATTGGTGAAACTTTTTAATGAATTCAGTAGGATTACTTTTTAAATCTGTAATAGTATTTTTGGAATAAAGACTCAGAATTACAAGTTGTCATAATTGAAATCACATGGGGCTATCATTCCAGTAACCAGTACCATCAGTAACATGCATTCTTTGGGGCTGAGAAAATGAGAGATGACTCGTGATCAAGTTAGAGAATGAATCATACAAAATATCAACGGAAATCAATCTTTTTTCATAGCTATCAAAGGTACATGGAAGTCCTGGTGGAAATGGCTTAAGCTTCTATCTGATAGAGAGTAACATCAAGGCAGACATGGATGAAAAACTGAAGTTCATCTTTTTATCAACCTCCTGCCAGTCTCCGAAGGAGGTCAATAATTATGACAGGACACAGATAAATGTTTCATATTTCCCAGAGCACTGTAAGTGACTGAGCACGGCTTTATGTGTCTGACCAAGAGAAACGCCCAGAAAATCAATAAGGGAGAAATAACCATATGGAGAGGTCTGGATGTAAGGATTTTTACCTTCTTATTGAAAGAATTACTTACAAGGGTGGTCTTCATCTTTACCTACCTACGTGTACAATTCAGTGTAACTTTTAGGTCGTCATCATTTCGTACAGGGTGAAAAATGCTCAACTGCTCCTCATTTCAGTCGCAACCCTGGTGCGCTGTTTGCTGTCGGTCTTCTGTCTGCATGAGTGAGCTTCCTTGTAGGTTAAAAGAGTGAATTCCCTCTTTTCCTCTCCCTTCGACCCTGAGCCTGCAGGGCAGACAGACAGAAGCACACATATGATTAATACAGCACAGCTGCAAGTGTGAGTCATTTGCATATGTATTAATAGAGGCAAAAAACCCAACAATTAAATTATATACAGAGACATTCTGCATACTAAAGAACATATGCAAATAGGCCTGAAAAAGTGCAGCCAACATTTTCTCCGACTTTTCCAAGCCCATATGGGCTAGAGTCAGAACCCAGCAGTGTTCAAGAATCTCCTTTAAGGACGAACTGTTAGGAACTACTTTCATAGTTATTACCACCCCTAGGCTTCCCGGGAGCTGTTTTGACATTTGGACAATGGAGACAGTACAAGCAGTGTCTTTTTCATGCTATTTCTGTATTTCCTTGTTTCCAGCAGTTCCATGGTATCTCATTACATGCTAACAGAAACTCTAGTACATGTGTGCTTTTCCACAGAACCCATTTTTATTGTAATGGCCAATCAAATTAATGCTAAACTTTAAATTGTATTTGAAGTCCTATCTTTGCTCGCACTGAAGTAATAAAACTATTTGTCAGCGCCAGGTTTTCTTCTCCCAAGTCAGTCCATGCCCATTTCTTGTTGGCATTCTATGTTCTCTTAATCAAAACATACTTAGGTTGCTCTAAAATGTTTCGTGGCTAATTACCATACATAAAAGGATTGCAAGGCTCGAGGCCAACAGTAGATTCAAATCTAAGAACAATACCAATGTATTGAAATTTTCAAAGTGTGAAGTCTTTTCATGTTACCAAGAAAAACAAACTACTCAATTTTCTAGTCTTGGCTTATATATAAGAAGAGAGAGCGACTAACATTCTTCAGATTCACAGATTGTATTTATAGTAGAAATTTATTCTTCAACCTAATTGTCAAATTAGTTGATATCACTAGTATCCTTTAATTTATTCAAGGAACCTTTCATAGAGACAAGCTCAACTTTAGGAGTAATATTTCACATAAGTAGAAGTTATTACCCTAATAGGACCAATAAGAATCTTGAACCTAGGGGTGCCTGGGTGGCCCAGTCGGTTAAGCATCTGCCTTCGGCTCAGGTCATGATCCCAGGGTCTTGGGATCGAGTCCCACATTGGGCTCGCTGCTCAGTGGGGAGTTTGCTTCTCCTTCTCTCTCTGACACTCTGCTCATGCTCTCTCTCCCTCTCTCCCTCTCTCTCTCTCTCTCTCTCTCAAAGAAATAAACAAAATCTTAAGAAAGAAAAGAATCTTGAACCTAAAGAACCCAAATGAAGACAGATGCCCTTAAGAGGAACAAATGCTGGTGTTTGTTGATACCAGAAAACTGTTGAATATTATCCTTGAATATTATCCATTATTTGCATGCCTAAGTCTCAGAGCATGCAAATGGAACATGTAAATTACATTACATAGAACTGGTAAACATAGGGCAGAAGTCTTTATAGTTAATTAATTATATACAGAAAAACTTAGTCTCTCAGCAGGGGATAATTAGAAAGTATAAAGACCAAAGCAAAAATTTTTATTATATTAAGGCATTAGCCATAGACTAATATTTGAAGAGGCACTGTTGCTTAGTGAGAGGCCTTATAATGTAATGGTTAAAAGTGTGGCACCTGCAACCATCTGTGCCTTCAAGATCCAAGGTTCTTCTATTCACCAGCTCTGTGACTTTGGGCAAGTTATCTAACTTCTCCATCCCTGAATTTTTTGTCTGTATAACGTGGGCATAAATGATATCTTATTGTGAGGATTAAATGAGATAATATACATAAAGTGCTTAGAGCAATAAAAGTATTAATTGCCATCTATCAAATATTATGTGCTAGGTAATAAATGCTTGGTATTATTAGTTGTTTAATAAGGGTTATTAGCCGAAATTAAAACTACTTCTTTCTAAAAAGCAGTCTTACAAATTAGGACTTGGCAGACTTCTCTTACCTGGATTTACTTTGCAGGGCAGCAGGTAAAGCAAGTTAGTAAAATTGAGGCTTATCATCTTATTTATGGGGAAATAATTGTATTCCCCTGTGTCGTGTAATTTTAAGACCCATCACAAGACTCTGGAAAGCAATGAGTTTACTTATCCCCCCAAAATATGAGAAGTTACTTGGAGTATAATGTTCTGTATTTTGCTATTGCTCACTATCTCAATATTTATATCTATAAAATAAAAATAATGCCTCCTGTTGAGTACTGTTTTTCCATGTGTATAATGCAAATGAATTGTCTTGATGAGCCGCCCAGAACTATTCTAAATAAATACCTTATAAACTTTAAAATGTTATTTACATAGATACCTTTAATGTAATATGCATTTTTAAATAAATAATATAAAAAAGATTTTCTGGTATCACTCTTCAAAGATTACTCTTTTTCTAGATATATTCTGCTACTAAGCAGAATATATACTCTTATTGTATTCTGTTGTCTATAGATACTAAACTATTTCTCATATAAATTTGAGAAAATTTATGAGCTTTTCATGACTCCCTTTAAGGAAATAATTCCTATGGTTTCGAACTTGAATGTGGAAGCAAATTATTTTTATAAACCCCATAGTATCCTGAAAATTGTATTTACTCAGCAAATGTTTATTCTTTGTAAGTGCTTAAGCTAGGCATCATAAGGAATGCAAAGATGAAGGGCACCTGGGTGGCTCAGTCGTTAAGCATCTGCCTTCCGCTCAGGTCATGATCCCAGGGTTTTGGGACAGACCCCTGCATTGGGCTCCCTGCTCCACGGGAAGCCTGCTTCTTCCTCTCCCATTCCCCCTGCTTGTGTTCCCTCTCGCTGTGTCTCTCTCTGTCAAAAAAATAAATGAAATCTTTTAAAAAAAAAAAGAGGAATGCAAAGATGAGTCAGTTAGGAATCCTTAATGGACTATGGAGGAGCTTGAAATTTAAAAGAATGAATGGAGTACGAAAGTGGAATAGAACTTGAAGAAAGTCACAAAACCTCCTGTCCTATCAAGTATATTTGAAATGGAAAGGACCTCAGAGACCATTCGTTGAAAACAGTTATTTCAAACTATTCACAGGAGCCCATGTGGCTCCAAGCACCCCAAACGGTACATTCATTTTTATTTGTTTTACAGAGCAAGTTATACTGGCTAAGATTGTTTGAATGAAAGATTCTGCTGCTAAAACAAAATTTTAAAACCATTCTTATAGCCCAACTCTTTAATTTTATTGATGAGGCAATTTAGAGTCTAAGTGATGACCTGGCTAAATCCATTATTACAGAAGCGTACCACCTGGAATCCTAGCAACTGAAAGCTAAATCTAGCTTCTTCCTATTTTACCATGGTATTCCTAAAAATAAACTCATACATTCATATATATTATTTTTAAGTTGTTTTGTATAAAAGAGGGAAGAAAAATTGCTATTTTTGCTTTTAGGCTATTAAATTAAGGATGAATAAAACAATGGGTAGGATTTGCATATTAGTAACAATGGCAACCTTCTGAATTGCTTTCATTTTGCTGAGTTCAGTGATTGTGCTCTGTGAATTAATTCTTTTGTGAAAAGCTATTGAAAGATCAAGGAATTCAGAAAACAAAACAACAGAGAAGCATGCTGTTTCATATCTATTTGTTCATAGAAGGTTCAAAGTGAGATTGTTTACATCACAAGTCTTGTTGATATTTTATTTGCTTCTTAGAAGAAAGATAGTATTCAAAGATGATTATGTAATCATGCAGATAAGATTGTGTAGTCATGAAAGAACTGTTCTGAGAGAGAGACCAAGGAGAAAAACCACATTACAATTTTGAGCTGTGTTTGGTTGGCAAGTGTCTTCAGGAGACTTGAAAATAGAGCTCTATTCGGTTCCTTCAGATAAAAAAAAACTTAAGACAGTCCCGTAGATTTCAAATTTGCTGTTTTCTGTAGAAGTTTCTCAATATTGTCCTGCTAAACTGACGGCATGAGGAGGAAGGGGGTAGGGAAATGAACCCTTAATTATTTCATATTTCTTAATCCTGACCTTTTCCTTAATGTCATACTCCTTTTTCTTACCCAGCCACTTCTTGGATATAGGAAGTAGACAGAAAGAAATGGAGGAACAGATTCAAAGTATGCTCCCAAATGATTTGCTACAATGAGCATTGCCCCAGCATAATTAATGCCTCCAACATGAAAATTACAACAGTGTTCCCTTGCTTTTTCCCATTACTAGAACTTCTTCAGCATAGAATGACAAAAGTAATACTGATAGGGAAATTGCAATTAGTTCCTTTTAGGAATGAGGCAGAACTATAGCAAATATTATGCATCCATCTATAGTAGTTACTTTAAGATAACAAGCCTCCATTGGAAATTTATACTGTGCCCTACAACTCCAGCTACTTCAAATATATGCCCTTCAAATAATTTTCATGTGACTAGTTTCCCTCTAAATTTAGTTCTTTAGTTTTAAAGCAATCTTAAGTTATTAGAAATAGTAGAGCTAACACATTTGGTTAACATACGGAAGTTCTGCCAAGACATTTCACTAAACAATAAAAAAAGAAGTTAAGGCCCTACGTGTTCTTCATTTTTATTCCTTCTTCATTTGATTCATCTTATATCTGGTTTCCTTCCACAGCAATTTTAAATTTGGATGTCTTAGTGTCACCTTAGCTACAAGCTAGCATCAAACACAGTATGAAAACATAACATATCTTGTCATAGATTCAGTCTTTGCATTGTAACCATTTCGTAGTGTACTGGTATGCTGGCATAGTAACTAGTTCTAACTAGGACTTAAATGACTTAAGCTTTTTTTCTTCCCTCCTTTCTGTAAAACGTGTTCCTCGAGTTTTATTTAAATATTTTTTTTAATTTTTTATTGTTATGTTAATCACCATATATTACATCATTTGTTTTGGTGTAGTGTTCCATGATTCATTGTTTGTTCATAACACCCAGTGCTCCATGCAGAATGTGCCCTCTTTAATACCCATCACCAGGCTAACCCATCCCCCTACCCTCCTCCCCTCTAGAACCCTCAGTTTGTTTTTCAGAGTCCATCATCTCTCCTGGTTCGTCTCCCCCTCTGACTTACTCCCCTTCATTCTTCCTCTCCTGCTATCTTCTTCTTTTTCTTTTTTCTTAAAATATGTTGCGTTATTTGTTTCAGAAGTACAGATCTGTGATTCAGCAGTCTTGCACAATTCACAGCGCTCACCGTAGCACATACCCTCCCCAATGTCTATCACCCAGCCACCCCATCCCTCCCACCCCCAACCACTCCAGCAACCCTCAGTTTGTTCCTGAGATTAAGAATTCCTCATATCAGTGAGGTCATATGATACATGTCTTTCTCTGATTGACTTATTTCACTCAGCATAACACCCTCCAGTTCCATCCACGTCACTGCAAATGGCAAATTCTCATTATTTTAAATATTCACATAAATCTTACAAATAAATAATATGTAAATGGCATATACAGTATAGTGGATTACGGGCTTTGGTTCCATAATGAGACCCTGTTTGTGTGTGTCTTTGGTCAGGTTACTAAATACCTCTTAGTCTTAGTTTCTTCACATGTGAAATTTGATAGTATTGTTCCTAGATGATAAAGACCTTGTGAGGTTTAAATGAGATACTACATACAAAATGGTTAGCATAGCATAAGCATTCAGACATCATTAGCTGCTATCATCCTTATCATTATCTCCTTAGTTAAGTATTTCCCATTGTCAGAAACAAGCCTAACAAGTTATTTGGTAATTCAAGTTAGGAAGTAATTTTCTGAGATAGAGCAATTATGTCTTATAGTACAAAGGAGTATGGTGATGGGAGAAATCCATCTTTATTCAAGAATTTAATGCAAGCAGAATGTCTTTATGAAAATAAAATATATTTTCAATATAAAAATCTTTACATGTAAGACTACAAGAAGCCTATGTTTCAGTTCTTCCTAAAAATAAATAGAATCTATTTTCTTTCATTCCATATGAGTTACTAGAGCTTCTTTTTTTTATTATGTTATGTTAATCACCATACATCACATCATTAGTTTTTGATGTAGTGTTCCATGATTCATTGTTTGCGTATAACACCCAGTGCTCCACGCAGAATGTGCCCTCTTTAATACCCATCACCAGGCTAACCCATCCCCCCACCCCCTCCCCTCTAGAACCCTCAGTTTGTTTCTCAGAGTCCATAGTCTCTCATGGTTCGTCTTCCCATTACTAGAGCTTTATCGAGATACTAGAGGTTGTATCGACAATCATTTGGGAAAGAGACTAACTTCTCCTTTTGAAGGAAAAGCCATGTGCTACTGGAAAATTTTAGTGTTTGTTATGATGGGGACAGTTTTACAACAGGGATAGTTAGGGCATAAGAATAAATACGGCATAATAAAGGCAGCCAATATAGCTGATCTAACTATCATGATCCTTCTAACCACCCAAAATGCTCAATAAATAAGGGTTCTGTTTGCAACCTGACTTTGAAGCGATGTAGGAGTCTGGTCTCAGGTCATTTAATCTTCTCATGACTCAAGTTTTCTTATTTGTAAAATGCATGTTCCTGTCCTTCCTCTAGCTGTCCTACCCTATATATAATGGAGGAAGGGAAACAATGAAGCGACAGAAGCACTAGTGAAAGTAACTGGGAGCCCCAGAAAACCCAAGAGGGAACCTTTGCTCCTTACAAGTGAACTTCTCTGATTCATTTGTAAGACGTATTTATTCATGTGCTATCAAGGAAAACATGAGAGAAAGGTGATGAGGCAATTATTGATCTGAGGCATTCAGAAAAAGAAATGCCTTAGAAACTTGAAAATAGTCAAGCTAGCTCTGAAGATCCAATTAGGCAATAAAGTTTTAATTATTCCCATTATAGCTCCATGGGATGAGAATAAAGATGAGCAGGTCAGACCAGTGCTAGATTACCCAATAGACAACCTAACAGCATACTTAAACACAAGAAAAAAAGAACTATCTAGAAATAAATAAACAAAAATTACACGTAAAATAACTTCCCAGCAGTAGTCAGAATGCTGTCATCTTCAGTGACACAGCCAGTGTTTGGACTCTACCAACTTCGTTTTCCTGAGGGGCTGCTAAAAGTTTTAAAATAGGAACCTGGTTCTAAAAATTGACCTTTCTGTTTCTTGGAAATTTTTCTTTTTGTTTTTACTTTTATGTCTTTTTTTTTTTCTCTTCACTTAACTTTTCCTCTTTACGTTCTTAGCTACTGTCCTCTGTTAACCCTTCTCTACCTCTTCCTTCCCCCTTCTCCTTCCTTCAGGTCTTTTCTCCTCTCTCCCATTTTTCAAGATCTGAGCCTTGTTATTCTCCCACGACAGTGAAAAATAATGGAGGAACGATCTTCTTTGGAAGTGTTTGCTTGTTGGCTAAACAATTAAAGGAGTAATCCAGATATGAGCCAATGAGTCAGAAACTGGAATTAGGAATATTCAAATGGCAAGGATGGAAACTATCAGAAGACAATATATCTGGGCCTTTGTTCTTTTGGTCTGAATAGAATACATAACATTCTAAATGATCATAGAAGATCCCAGCCTAGTTCATCTTCTTTAATAATAAAGCCAAATATGTCGATGGTAGAGGCCTCCATTTAGACCAGAACACCAACAGTTGAAAGAGTCCTGTTTTCACTACCTCTCCCATTAGAATTGGTATGTTTTCAAACTATGCTTCATAGATTGGGAAAGAAGTGTGAGTTCTCTTGGAAAGGAAACATGTAGATGAGGAAACACTGCTCATTATTTTTATGCTAAGAAAGTACAGCACAATTGGTTTCTTAGCATCAGCTGACATGGAAAGAATTGCTTTTCACCTTGTTTATTTAATAGTCTCCTATCAATACTTCATACTCCTATTATCTCAAACAGTAGGTGGTAACCCCTGGCTAGCTGCTCTCCTGCACACTCAAACCATTTGTAATTCATTTTTATACCCACATGGAGACATTAGAGATACAGAGAGATCAGGTCTGAATTTTGTAATGTTTTTTGAAAAAAAAATCATTATAATCTACAGTGTTAGCAAATTCCCAATTTTCCTGATTCTTTCTTGGGAAGGAAGGCCCAAATGGTTTAGGATTATAAGTCAAAGTTGTTGAATAAGGTCCTTTTCATTTTTACATGGTATCTTTTATTTTTTTAATGTCTAAAATTAACAGCCAGTAAAATTGACTGTGTTTTGGATGCACAGTTCTTTGAGTTTTAACCACCACCACCACCACAACCACAGTCAAGATACAAGACAGCTTCATCACCCCTCAAATTTCCTTGATTTTTTTGGCCACCTCAGAAAGGAGTTCTGTCATCGACTGCCTAGGGAGTCGAAGCCCAGTTGATGGTTGACGGGATAGTTGAAGCTGAGAGGAGCGAGCTATCTTACAGTTCAGTAGACATGCTTTCAGGCCCCCTATTTTAACATGGCTTTCAGCTTTGTCTGCTGTCCTTAGTTCCAGCATTTCTTTGTTTATGCTTTGTTCATTTGGCTTTCTTTCTATGTTAACGTCTCATCTGATTTTGTTGGAGTAAAGACTTCAGTATGTAATTTCTGCTCTTAATTTTATTTTTTTAAAATTTTGATTGTGACCCAAATTTTGCTTATTTTTGTTAACTTTCCATGGATTTGCTTTTTATTATGGTAGGATATACATCACATAAACTTTACCGTTTTAAGCATTCATTAGCATACAATTCAGTGGCATAAAGTACATTCACAGTGTTGTACGACCATCACCACTACCCATCTCCACAACTTTTTCATCATCCCAAATTGAAAGTTCATACCCATTAAGCAAGAACTCCTGACTTTTTCACCACTCCCTCGACCAGTCTCTGGTAACTGCCATTCTACTTTCGGTCTCTATGAATTATCCCTTTGAGGTACCTCATACAAGGGGAACCATGCAGTGTTTGGTCTTTAGGGTCAGGCTTATTCATTTAGTATAATATTTCAAGGTTCATCATGTGTCAGAATTTTCTTCCCTTTTAAGGCTGAATAATATTCTATTGCTTGTATATGCCATCTGTTGTTTACCCATTCATCCATTGGTAGATATTTGGGTTGTTTTTCACTTTTTGCTGTTGTAAATACTCCTATGAACATGGATATACAAATACCTGTCGCAGTCTCTGCTTTCAAGTATTTTGGGTGTTTACCCAGAAGTGGGATTGCTGGATCATATGGTAATTTTAGGTTTAATTTTTTTGAGGAACTGCCATGTTTTCCACTGAGACTACACCATTTTACATTTCTACCAGCAGTGAACAAGGGTTCCGATTTCTTCACATCCTCACCATCATTTGTCATTGTCTTGTGGGTTTTGCTGTTTTGTTTTGTTTCATTTTGATAATAGCCATATAAATGGGTATTAGGTGATATCACATTGTGGTTTGGGTTTGCATTTTCCTAATGATTAGTAATACTGAGCATCTTCTTATGTGCTTACTGGCCATTTTTATATCTTCCTTAGAGAAATGAGAATAAGACCCTTTTTAAAAGAACTGGGAATTGATTCCTGGATAATCTCACCTTAGGTGAGCCTTTAATTAATATTTGTTGATTGAAAGAGGGATAAATAAATGAATGAATGAATGAAAGAATAAGTCCCATTACCCATTACCATCCGGAGCATGTGAGTCTCAGTAACCACTAGATTTGCTGGATGAGGCAGGTTCCTTAAATATTCTAGGCTACATTTTCATAATCTATAAACAGGGATAGTGGTATGTGACCGCTAGAATTGTTATGCAGATTAAATACTGTGCAAAATGCTTTGAAAACAGTGATATACTAACATGAAATAAATTTGCTAATATAGATACATCTGTATTTATAATTATATATGTAATTATGTTTAAATTTTACAATACTTAAATGCTGATTCTTTATGGTTCTTTATTGTTCATGTTAGGAACACCCTCTTAAAATAAACTAAAATATTTGTTTAAAGCATAAGCTTCACAGGAACTAGCTCAGTATCTTTCAAGAAAAATATATATTGACTAAATTGAAAAATGACAAAAGAATGCATATGTGTGCACACATGTTCGTATGCACTTGAGTGGGCACACGCACACAACTTTAATCTATATTTGGTTCATATGGATTAAAAGTTTCACTACTGGCTTTTCTTATTATTAGTAGTGAATCCAAAATACTATGTTACCTCAAACTCTATTGGATTGATATTTAAAGAACTGAGAAGTCTGATCAAGTATCAAGTTAAAGGGAAAGAGCAAAAGTTGGTTTTTGCTGCTTGTTTTTTTTGTTTTGATGGCTAAAATAATAAACTGTAGGTAATTCTATCTCATTTTTGCTTCTGACTTTTTTCTGATTAATTCCATTGACTTAATAACACCATACCACTTATTTTCTGTTAATAAAATAAAAGTAATAATATTTCCTAGTTAAGGTAATGAGGCTGTGGTGTGGCATTTATAGAGGATTTTGTAAACCTTTTGTTAGAGTTTGTGGAAATGTGATATACTACAGAAGTACAAGATCAATGGTAAATCGATTTCATGTTGATATACTCTAATGGGTAAATTTTCCCAATCATATGAGAGGGAACACCACTGAAAAATGTGTCCCCTATCCTAAAGTATTTTCACTTTAAATCAGGTTGACTGTATCTTCATTTTTTCTTTATCACCCTTTTTATTTTCTCACTGGCTGAGATCTGAGGTCAGTGTTCACATACTAATTTCAACCAAACATAGAAGTGTAGGATCAGAAGAGGAATAAGAGATGGTCCAAATAAAAAAGAGAAATGTTAGATTTTTTTAAAAAAGCTAATTTGTCACTTCACTCATTGAGTATGAACTGAATAGACTTCTAACCCTTAAAATACTTTTTTTTCCTCTTTTTATTGCCTGGAATCTTAAGAGCTTTATCATTTGCAGTCATAAAATGAAAATATACACCAAACCCTCAAAGGGCAAGTATGAAATTAAATTATATTTGGGCAGCTGTAACCTTTTAAAACGATCAGATTCCAGTTAATGTATTTCTTCCTGTTCCAAGTGCTGCCATAGTGTTTGATGGTGGGAAGCAGTCCAAAGGGCATTGGGAGATAATAAATTCACTGTAAATTTCACCCCAAGGCATGTCTCGATACACCAAGGCCTCCATTTAGCAAGGCTGACCTAAAACTCTTGTCACATCCAAAGGTCATTTAGGTTGGGGTTGGTGTGTCCCATCTATCTTTCCTTGATGTAAAGAGTGACAGTTGAAGCAGGATTGAGCTCATAAACAGTCATCTGAATATGAAGAAGAAGCTAGCTTTGGAGGAGGAGGGGAAAGTGAAGAAAGAACTACCTTTTACAGTAGAACTGGCAAATGCTGTGCTTTTTTGCAAAGTCAATGAAGGGTTGACATGATCTTGTAAGCTTCTGTTTCAGAGCGACCATTAACTTGAAAGGGGCATTACTGAATTGGGTTGATTCAGAACATACACTTCTTTCTTTTATTTATATTTGTTTTCCAAAGCCTAGGATAATTTTTAGTAATTTTTTAAAGAATCTAATATTTCCAGCCTCCTTTTACTTTAAAATACCATTACTCCATTCCCCCTTTAAATATGTTCTCTTGAGTTAATGTACAAAATGAACCAACACATGAGAACAAATTAGAAAAATTGTTTTAAAGAAATAAAGCTTAATGTGGGACTAGAAAACGGTGTTTGTTTTTTTCTTTCTAGCACCCTCTTAATCACTCCACTTTTGTGGTAAAATATGCATAACAATAAAATTTATCATTTTAACCATTTTTGAGTGTAGAATTTAATAACATTAAATCCCTTCAGAATGTTATGTAACCATCACCACTATTTATTTCCAGGACTTTTAATCATCCCAAATGGAAACTCTGTAACCATGAAATAATAACTTACCATTCTCCTTTCCCTCAGCCCTGGTAACTCTATTATACTTTTTATTAACCTTCTATTATACTTTCTGTCTCTGTGAATTTGTGTATTTATATAAGTGAAATCATGCCCTATTTCTCCTTTTGTGTATGGTTTATTTCACTTAGCATAAATTTTCAAGGTGTATCTATGTTGTAAGCATGTATCAATCATACACCTTCGAGAATGACTTCACTTCTTTCAAAAGCAATACTCATTTACAAATATGAAGAATAATGGATATATAACTTCCCAGTCATAATAACCACACGTAATAAATAGTGTCATATGGGGAAATGTTAGACAAGTACTAGATAGAATGAAAGATCAAAGTCTTGCAAGTCTTTTGGGGGGAAAACATTTGAAATCCTATCATTAAGGTAGAGATCTCTGTTCACTAATGTGTTCTAAGTGTCTAGAATAATGCTTGGTAAGTTATAGGTGTTCAATAAATAAATATTGAATGAATCAATTAATTTAAGGCAGGAAAGGAGAGAAGTTACAATTGTTGATTATTTCTCTGGACTACTTTGATGATATGAGAAGTGTGTCCCATGCAAATGAAAGGGAAGCCTGTCATGATTCAAGACACATTGTAAATGCAAGGTACTACTAGAGTGTGTTTCTGTTATTTTAATTGATTTAAGAGTAATGTGTGGCTTAGGTAGTGCAAATGGCTCATCTTTAATATGTTTTTCTTATTCTTTTTTAAATGATCTAAAAGAATCAAGGTTAGTGACTATAAATTGAAGTAAAATATAAAGTTTGTTAATATGATTGAATTATTAGTATAAATTATACAGGAAAGAGTAAATATTGAAATAAGGATGAGGCTCAGACTGTTGAAAATTATATATCCAGATTTATTCTGTAACTGATTTTGAATCAATTTTAAATCATGTAAAAAAGTGATTATGTTACTCTTATTCCATTAAAAGGGGGGTGTCGGTGAACCGAACGTTTCCAATCAATTCTCCATATTATATCTAGACTAATCTTGTGGAAATGCAAATCTAATTATGTCATTCCTCTTCTTAAACTGTTACAGCTCCTCATCTACCTTTCTGAACATTTCTGCCACTGCCCAAGAGCCTCACTGGACTCCTTCCAATACCCTGCACTTGTCATGTTCTCTCCTACCACTAGGTTGTTCTCCTAGTACTTTTTCCTACTCCATGTGCATAGTCGCATCATCTCATCCTTCTGACCTCCAAGTAATCCTATTTGTAGAGAAGCCTTTCCCAATCTGTCTGACCATATCATAGCTCTCTCTTATATGCTCTTCCAACACCGTGAGTTGAGAAGTAAACCGAACTGAAACATTTTTAACTGGCAGTGGCCAAGAAGAAGGAGATGCAAATGCTAGGAAAAATGTCCTCTTGGATAGTTCTCATGTCCTTCCTGCACTACAATGGCAGTCATATAGTTCTAATCATAAGACCCCAGGCTCCGTTAGCAGAACTGTTAGAACTGCCCTCCCTGGGCTTGTCCAGCTCTTTGCCCAAAAGCCCCAGAGCCCACTACTGTATTTAAATGACTAGGGAAGATGTTCCTAAGGAATTGGTTAAGAGATACGAGTTATGTAAAAAGACTTGGATTCTAACTTATTCTTTGCTTCTTATTATGTGCCTTTGGACAAATGACTTTTACTTTTCTCGGTGCTTCAGTGGCTTTCTCCACAAAATAAGAATAGTATCTGTTTCCTAAGTTTCAGAGAGAGACAGCATGGGCCTGGCACATAGTAAGAATCCTATACATTTTAGCTATTATGATTATTTTTGCTGCTATTATCATTCTGTGTCCAGATCTCTCTCGAAACTTAGACTAATTTAATTTATGTACCTAAATAAACAACACTAATATAATACCTAATATTTTCTCAATCATGAAAGTTTACAGAAGAAAAATGAAGGAGAAACTAAGGGAGAAATCCATAGGAAGAATTCTTTGTAATTTTAACCCCATCGTATGTGTTGTCTATTAGTATCAGCAGTAAAACAAAACAAGTAAAGAAAAAAATCTTAAATGGCTGTGCTTTCTTCAGGGAGAGGAGAGTTCTGTCACGAGTGACTCAAAAAGTCTTTGACTCTTGAAGCCTTTTAACCCCTGGGCGTGTCAACTATAGTTGGCTCACAGCTTAGGGAAAATCCCCACTTCCACTGGCCAGCAGGTAGGGAAATCCCCCTGCAATAGAGAGAATTCATCACATAAATGTTAAGTTTGGAAAGCATTTTTAGTAGTAACATTGTTACCCCCATATGGTAAGTTTATATGGCACATAGTAGAAAGGAAAACTTTAAGGGATACCCAGACTTCTGAAACTACTAGTTGTTTAATTTTTGTCAAGTTATCGAACCACCCCCACTGAACACACAGACTTGTTATGGTGATTCCTGAAATAGCATGCAGACTTCTAGCAAAGTGAGTGGCACTTCATAGTCACTGAGAAAAATCATGGCTCTTGCACTGCCTCTTCCCATATGCGCCAAGTATTTTCAAGCTTCCAGCAAGTATGCAATCTGGAAGTATGTTTCTTTTCTTTTTTTTTTTTGTAATATACAAACTAATATATAGTCTGATATAGTCTGATTTAATATGACTTGACACACTCAATTTCTCTTTATATTAAGTAAAAAATGCTCACTATTTTTAATGTCTTGATTATTATTACATACCATCCCCAATCTATTGGGATAAAATGAACAATGATTTCACAATTATGAACTTAGTCAAAGATAAGTGATTGCTTTAAAAATCTTTCTGATAATACTCAGCTTCCCTATATTAAATAAAAATATTGGGTAACAACAGGAAACAGAATTTTTTTTTCCCTCCGCTAAACAAGCATTCTCTTCTTACTGTTATTTTGAAAGGAATTTAGGCAGGGCTTTTTTCCCATAAATTAAACTAATTAAGGCTATGAGTATAGTCACTGATATATAAAAGATTTGCAGAGCTTTCCAGCCAGTGTCCCCTTTACCTTGCCAAATGGAGATGTATTTACTGGTTAGTGACCTCAGGAAGAGGCGCAGAGCGTTCTTCCTCCCACAGTCATGAGCAGAAAGTCTGGAGCGGCATAAAAAGGGTCAATCGAATAGGTCATACATCATATGGGGAGGCAGATGTTGGAACATATTGTAATGGATTACTGTGCAGTACATGAAGATGGCTTGTGGAGTAGAAAAAAACAAGGAGGGAGTGAGAGAGAGAGAGATAAACTATCAGTTGGTGTTTTCTTGCATGACTCTCACAAATATATCTGGATCTTTAAGGAACTGCTTCAATTGTAAAAGTCAAAATGTTTTTTCTAACTATTCAAGATTTATTGGTATACCACAAGATGAAGAAAGCCTTTTAAAATCCAGTACATTTTAAGCATTTCTTATTTATATGCTTCAGTCTCTGTGGTGTGACAGAAACAGCTTGAGAGCATCATACCTGTGAAAAAGGTCTTACAATTTAAGTAAGTTCAAATATATTCTTTAATTTTTATCAAGATACCATCTTCACACCCTCTCAACACTCCACCCCTCATTGATAGCTCCGCATTCCATCCAAGTATCACACAGAGTGGGACAGTTTGGAATAAAGTAATAAAGATTGTCTGTGTATTATTAGCATTTGGTGATAGCGACTTTACAGAAATAATGCTATAGCATCTGTACATGTATTCACGATAGCTTTTTAATGGTAAATCTGCACTATAGCCAGACGTAGTATTTTACTTTTGTATTCCAGCTTTTCCAAGACATATCATCCAGGATTGATACAATTAAGGAGGTGTGGATCATAATCGCAGTAGTTTCTGCCTTGAGGCCCCTCCCAGCCAGCCCCTTGTTTCCTCAGACATGCTTCGCGAGAGGCTCACCTGTTTTCTCAAAAGGCAGAAAATTCCCTTTCTGACGTGGATAACATTTATTTTCCCCTTATGCCTTGCCCCCCTACCATCTAGAACCCCCCTCTAGATGTCAGCTGGCCCTCCAGCCTTTTGGAGGCTCTGTCCACTTAAGTCATTTCCTTAAGTAACCTGATATTGAAACTCTTACAGTCCAACAGCTTCAACTTGCTCATTTTAAAAATTCTGTGCCATTGATATACTGGCTATTAGTTATCTTCTGTTTTGACAAATCTAGAGTAATTCTGAAGTTTACTTACTCTTTCAGTTTGAAATGTTTCTTTCTTGCCCTCAAGTTTCCTTAGGAATTGTGTCCAAATACAGCAGACCCTGGATCTCTCATGTTGTGTGTACTTCCTTGAACTTGCTTCTCCAAGTGACTCGTTCCTAGTAGAGTGACTCCAGTTCCCTGCCTTCTCTCCCTTGGGAAAAACCCCTCAGTTGGAACTCTAGACTGGAGATTAAGTGAAAACCTTTCCCACGTCCCCCACAGGCACCTTCCCCCAATCACCTTCCCCCTTGGACTGTGGTAAAGAGAGTGAAACAGCAGGAGAAATGCTTCACACCTCCACTCTCCAGCCCCTTCTAGGGGTTAACCATCAAGGAAGTTAGGAGAGAACTCTAACCATTTACTCCCTACCCCAAGCCTTTCACCCGCAAGAGTCTCAGTCTTGAGAGCTAGCCCTATCTAGCTAGTCTTCATTTTTTTCTGGAAGTCACCTTCGTGGTTAATAAAAGTCATCAACTTTCAGAGCTCACTTGGACCATGCTAGTATTCCTTGATGGAGTACAATAAGTGCATAGTCCTTTACAACCTCTACTGCATAGGATTTTTAAAAATTAAAGAATAAAAAATTTATCATTGTGTAAGTATATAAAAATTTACATGAGCGGAAAATACATTTATTTGTGTTACTATTTTGTTGTTATTATATTTTTATCATTTTGAACCTTTTCATAATATCTATATACTGCTATTAAACCAGACCCTCACTGGATTTCTCTGGTAGGTTTTACTCTTTACAATCAAATTTGAATATTAAGAACTCTTACAACCAATAATAAGACCACCCATTTTTTAGAAAGACCAAAAGTCAGTCTGAGTAGGCATTTTACCAAAGAAGACTTAGAAATGGCTAAGAAGCACATGAAAAGTTGCTCAGTGTCATTCACCACTAAGAAAATGCAGATTAAAACTATAATGAGACACCAGTTCCCTCCTATTAGAGTAGTTATAATCAAAAAGACAGACAATACCAAGTATTGAAGATATGGAGAAACTGGGACCTTAGTAACACTGCTAGTGGAAATATAAAAAATGGTTCAGCTAGTTTGGAAAAGTTTGGCAGTTTCTTAAAAAAGTAAACACGAACTTACCCTATGACTCAGCAAATCCAATCCTAGGAATTGGGTAGTCAAGAGAAATGAAAACACACAAAAACTTGTACAGGAATGTTCCATAGCAGGATTATTCATAATAGCCTAAAATTGGAAACAATCCAAATGTCCATCAACTGGATAAACGCACACACAAATATGATATATGCATACGAAGGAATACTATTGAGCAATACAATGGAGCAGGCCACTAATACATGCTACAACATGGAGGAACCTCAAAAACATTACGCTGCGTGAAAGAAACCAGATCTCTTTTTGTTCAGTCTCTTTTAGCACTGCTCCAGTAGTGGGGGCTGTAACATAGAATAACCACACATCCTGTCTAGGAGAAGTAACATGAGCATATTCTTTTATTTTAAAAAGGGAAGGGGAGAGTGTCTTTTTTAAAAAGTGCCCTCTGGGGTATACAGAAAAATCTTAAATACTATGTATAGACCTATTTTGTTGGTTGATTTAAAGGTTTACTCTGTAACTTTGCATGTTGTATTTCCTCTGCCTGGAATATCTTTCTAAGTTTTCTTGGACTTTCTTAAAGACTCATATCTAGCAAGGCTGGGAGCCATGTCCCATCCTGGGCCCTACCTTTGCAGGTCAGTCACAGACAAGAAATTTAGGCCATCTAGGACAAAAGCCAAGCATCTTCTCTTGAATGGAGCTGGGGACAGGAAAAGAGGGAGTGCAGGCTGTGGGTCCAAACATAGAGCACCAAGGAGATCAAGATTCTAAATTCAAGCCTGCCCTCCTGATCATTTGTGTGTGGGTTGTGGGGAGAATATGCATAACATAGGGGCACCTGGGTGGCTCAATCAGTTAAGCATCTGCCTTCTGCTCAAGTCATGATCCCAGGGTCCTGGGATCGAGCCCTGCATCAGGCTCCCTACTTAGCAGGGAACCTGCTTCTCTCTCTCCCTCTGCTGCTCCCCCTGCTTGTAGTCTCTCTCTCTGTGTGTGTCAAATAAATAAACAAGAAATCTTAAAAAAAAAGAGAGAGAATATGCATAACATAAAATTTACCATTTTAACCATCTTTAAATGTACAATCCCTGGCATTAAGCACATTTACATTGTTGTGCACCCGTCACCACCATCTCCTGAACTTTCATTTTCCCAAAACGAAATTCTGTACCCATTAAAGAATTAAGTCCCTTTCCCCACCTCCCCCCAGTCTCTGAAAGCACCATTCTTTCTGTATCTGTGAGGTTGAATATTCTAGATACCTCACCTTGTATAAATGGAATCATACAATATTTGGCCCTTTATGACTGGCTTATTTCACTTAACATAACATAATGTCTTCAAGGTTCATCCATGTCGCAGCATGTATCAGAATTTCCTTTGTTTTTAATGAGAGATGATGGACTCTGAAAAACAAACTGAGGGTTCTGGAGGGGAGGGGGGTGGGGGGATGGGTTAGCCTGGTGATGGGTATTGAGGAGGGCACGTTCTGCATGGAGCACTGGGTGTTATGCACAAACAATGAATCATGGAACACTGCACCAAAAACTAATGATGTAATATATGGTGATTAACATAACAATAAAAAAATTAAAAATAAAAAAAAAGTTATCACCAAAAAAAAATAAAAAAAAATAAAAAAAATAAATAAATAAAGGAAAAAAAAAAAGGCTGAATAATATTCCACTGTTTGTCCATCCCTCTGATGATGAACACTTGGTTTACTTCCACCTTTTGGCTGTTGTAACCGACGCGGCTCTGAACGTGGGTGTACAGTCTCTGATTTCAATTATTTTGGGTATATACCCAGAAGTAGGTTTGCTGGGGCATGTGGTAAATCTGTATACTTTTGAGAGGAACTCCCGTACTGTTTCCTGTAGCAGCTGCACAATTGTACATTCTCACCGGCAATCAACAAGGCTTCTGATTCCTCCACATTCTTGCAAACATTTGTTATTTTTTCGTGTTTTATAATAGCCATCCTACTAGGTGTAAAGTGGTATCTCATTGTGGTTTTCATTTGCATTCAGGGGTTTTGAAGGTATGTTTGTCAAGACGGGAGAATGAGATGTTTTAATAAACACTGCATTAGCTTAATTTGTGAATGGTAAGTTTTTATGTTTGCCATGTGAGTTTCTACTAGCACTTTTGCCCTGGGATCCAGCAAATTTAAGGCCTATCCTATTTTTCTTGCAATACTTGAATAACGTCAAAAAGAAGAGCTGACAATGTTAGGGGAAGAAGTCCATGTTTAAACTCAAGTTGCTTTGATAATTTTCTGTGAGGAAACATTATGAAAAATAATGTGCAATGCAAATTTATTCACATTGAAACATGCTGATATGTTTTGAAAGATTTTCTGCAGTACATTAGTTTCTCTTTAAACTCCACATTTAAGTTACATTAAGAAGCTGAAATTAAGCTATAAAGATAACACTTATGGAGCCTTGAAATTGCTTTCTGAATTTTTTCCTCACAAATGTTACTCCTGTTTCTTCTCTTAAAAAAACAAACAAATGTTTTTCTTCCACATCACATCTAACGTACATCTTTCAGGTCTGATTCAAACTTTAGAAGTACACATTTGCCTATTTTTAAAATTATATGATAAATGACAAGACACATTTGAAACTCTCTAATCCAATTACTTAACACATTGCATGTCCGTTAACTTTTACTGCTAGTTGCAGATAAAAATCTTCTGCCATTTCTGTACGTATATTTGACCTTCAAGGTATTAATCAGGGGGTTTTTAGCTATAATGTTCTTTTTGAAAATTTAGGTTTATACGTGTTTGTGTATTTGAGAGTTTAGAAGTGACTACTACTTATTTTCTGAGTGAGGGCTTTCTTGCCCCCAAGGCTGATAAAGGACTTCAACTTCCATCCCTATGCCTATTTAAATTCTTAGGGTAAATTAAACAACCTCACTGGTCTCATTTGATTAAATATTAAAAATATGTAAAATTCATTTATATAATGTACCTCTTTTTTTCTTTCCTTCATGTATTGGTGTTTATATGATATTTCATTTGGAGAAGATAATTCTACTTCTAGAAATAATTTTAAGCAATTAATTTAGCAAAAATTATATTAAATGTGTGTGCACTCTTCATTCCGATAATGGCAGTATAAATGTTTACAAATTTACTTAAAGAATCAGTATGTTTTATGATATAGCATTTAGGAAAGCCAACATTTTCAGTCACGATTTTAATTTTTTTTTTCTTCAAATGCTTTCTGTACCCAGCTCTCCTATCTGGTATGATGAAGTTTGTGATTTGGGGAGGAGAGAGGTGGAGAGTCAGAGAAAGGGAGGGTAGAGCTGGAGAGAGAATGGAGGGCATGACTTATCGCACTATTTTCCCAATGAGGTATGGTTGTCCCATCTCCTAATCCATGCCTGCAGTAGAGAAGGTAAGATAGTTGGATCAAACTATACACTGTCCTGTTCTACCGGCTCCTAAGTGATTGCTAGTATGTGGTGTCCTCCCTGTCTCCTGTGCCTTTATTTAGATTGCTTGGATACATAAAGGGAAACCTGATCATAGATCCCAGTTCAAGCAGAAAACTAAGCTTTGAACTAACCAAGAAAAAAGGATCCCAAAGAACAGCTTCTATCTCACAACCATAGCCCCTACTAAATGCCTCTTTATCTTTAAATAATAAATATTTAGGATCCAGTGAGTAAATAGTGTATATCCCTTATCAGAAAGAAGACATTTCCTATTTGTCTTTTCCAAAACAACTAAGAGTATCTCTGTGCTTAAACTTTTGGTTCTATTGTCTTTTTAAAAGATATTAACTTTTTTTTCTAATAATCTTTATCCATTTTTTTGGTTCAAAATTCCATATTGACTTATTCATTTACTATTATGATTATGGCTACAGTAAGTATATTATGCTATATTTTGTTCCTATGCTGATAAGATTTTGAAATTCATTGTTTCTTTGCTCCTTTAAGTAAATGAAATAAATAGATGAATGGGAAGTTTTATCAACATCACCATTATGTCTTTTCTCTACTTCATCAAGTAGTAAAAACATGCCATTTCCGTCCAGGTTTTTAAAATTTGTTCCACATATAGTCATTACCATTATTAAAAATATATTAAATACATACTAGAAATCTACATTTGTTAAAAATTAATGGTATTATTTTATGTAGTTCATTTCAGTCTTTATTCATTTCTACTTTTCTTGCCTTTAGGATTTTCTGAGAAAGCATTAAATAGTAAATCCTTGCCTTCAAGGAGTTTACTAGTTAGTAAATGGTTTGAGGGACCAACCAGTAATATACATTTTTGTCAGTGCATAATGCTTTCAATCCAAATACTCCATATGGTTGGCAGTTGGGCCCTAGGGTAGTAGCAACAGGAGAGGTTGTATTTTCAACAATTTGGGGGAAAATAATCTATTAAGGAAAAGTGGCAAGAATTTACCATCTAAAGGAAGAAATTATATAGTCTACCTTAAAACTAAAAGTCTCTTTTGTGAAATTTCTCCACCGCTTGCACCGAGAAGTACCAGCCACTAGCTTAGGATAGCTGAGTAAAAATGGCTATCTTCGGAAGAAAATACAGTTGTATCTAACTGTGGGTTAAAAGCCAAGTTGTCCAAATACAACTGTACTGGGCGCCCGGGTGGCTCAGTTGGTTAAGCGACTGCCTTCGGCTCGGGTCATGATCCTGGAGTCCCGGGATCGAGTCCCACATCGGGCTCCCTGCTCGGCGGGGAGTCGGCTTCTCCCTCTGACCCTCTTCCCTCTCGTGCTCTCTATCTCTCATTCTCTCTCTCTAATAAATAAATAAAATCTTAAAAAAAGTTAAAAAAAACAAATACAACTGTACTATTTTCCCCCAAATTTGCAACAATTAATTAGCACAAGTTAAAATATCTGTTCCTTATCATCCCATCAGATTTTTGTTTTGACCCCACACTGTACCATTATAGCTCAACAGGAAGAATGCCTACTAATGAACTATCAACCCACTGCCTAATAGTGCTTTGGTACACATGGTACATTACAGGGAAAAGAAATACTGATTAGGTTTAACTAAGATAAATATAATTCAAGCTCATGCTGTTGTAGATACACTTCATCATAATCTTAATACTTTAAAAAAATGTTTAATGACCTATACTTTAGGGAAAACCCATGATGGAATGGTTCTAGCATTTTTGCTATCACAATATGAATTACAGTGAAGTCTCTCTGTGTGGCTTTTAGAAAAAAAAAAAAAGAAGAATAAAATACATGTGTTTTAGCTGTTCTACAAGATTGTACAATGACTATGTAAACAAATAAGAATATGTGATACGTGAATACTTACATGTTAGTATCTATGAAATAAAAACTATATAAATTATACTATTCATCCTGTTCTGTTTCATTTTTCTTTTCCCCAGTTAATTTGTAGTCATTTATGTGCCCACTGTGCTATGAACTTGGTATCATTTTTCCATCTTCATTTCCACAACTGTTACTTCAACTCAAGTTATCATTAAAATTATAGCTACCAAATGTTGATAACCTCATAACTGATACCTTGTCATATCTTTATTCTAGTTAAAACAATCACATATATTGCTTTCAAAAATTCAGTGACTTTCTCTTGCCTACATATTAAATTTAAATTCTTTGTCTTTATTTGAAGATCTTCTATAAGGTGAACTAGCCTACAGACCCAGTGCTTCTTTACTCTTCCTGGGATATGGACTCAATTAGGGCACTGTCCTTTCTCCCATTCACTGTTTTACACCATCTTCTGTATTCCCTTTGCAAAAGCTACTTCATCCCTGCTCCTGTGCCTTTAAATGGTTCTCCCTTCCTAGAATTCCACCTCCTTTTTTTACTTACAGCTTAGCTACATCTCTTCTATGAAAAACCAGTTCACACTGACTCATTTCCTTTCCCTTCACACCCTTAAAAGTGGCATACAGTTATAGTACACTTATACTCTCATTGTTTTATGTTTATTAATCTTGACTTAGGGAAGAAACTATATTTATACATTGCCTGTAGCCTCCACTGTACCTAGCATAGTCCAGAGTATATAGTAGGAAGTCAGCACATATATATTACCCAGTCAGTTTCTTACTTGGTATAATTAATTAATAATTATAACTATTACTTATTGATAAAGCATTCTTTGCCATGTATTTTTCTGAGTATTTTATACATAATAATATGTGATTTATTTCTCACGGCAACTCTATAAGGTCATTTTTTTTTTATCCTGAATTTGCAGATTAAGGAATCGTGTGGCTCAGTTTAGTTGCCCAAGGTGACTAGTTCAGAACTGGTATTAGAATTGAGGTTTACCTTGCTTTTAACTATTCCAGTAGAAGTACACTAGAAGTAGGAAACCATGGGTCCTTGAAGGAGCTAAAGAGACAAAAAATGTGGGTTTATGGAACAATTGGAAACAAAAGTGAAGTACGCACATACCCACACACACTTACATACACATAAGCACTGGGAGGACGCTAAGTAATCAATGGATAGATTCCAGCTTAATTTTATGATTGTTTTCTTAAAAAAAAAATCATTGTCTGAAGTAGGTGTAGGAATGAAGGAAGGGAAAGGGAATAGGAATGCAATATTTTAAGTAATATAAAGAGTGGAAAACCTAATGATCTGTGGAGTTGGGGAGTTTTATTTTATTTTTTTAAAGATTTTTATTTATTTATTTGAGAGAGAGAATGAGATAGAGAGAGAGAGAGCATGAGAGGGGGGAGGGTCAGAGGGAGAAGCAGACTCCCTGCTGAGCAGGGAGCCCGATGCGGGACTCGATCCTGGGACTCGATCCCAGGACTCCAGGATCATGACCTGAGCCGAAGGCAGTCGCTTAACCAACTGAGCCACCCAGGCGCCCCAAGTTGGGGAGTTTTAGAGATTAAAATAAACCCCTAACACAAGAGTTTCAAATTAAGAGTAAAGTTATTCTGCAAGACAAAACAGTTATTCTGTTAGTCTGGTTAACCTCAAGAAGTGAGTGCTCTCTTTAAGCTTTAGCTTTTTATGTGTAGGATCTCCAGTTTGTTTCTCATGTTTAGAACAACCTAACTTTTTCAAAAAAGTACATTTATCATAATGCACCTTATATTTAACTCTGAGTTTATCCACAATCTTTTTTTTAAAGATTTATTTATTTATTTATTTATTTATTTATTTATTTATTTGACAGAGAGAGACACAGAGAGAGGGAACACAAGCCAGGGGAGTGGGAGAGGGAGAAGAAGGCTTCCCGCTGAGCAGGGAGCCCGAAGTGGGGCTCAATCCCAGGACCCCGGGATCGTGACCTGAGCCGAAAGCAGACGCTTAATGACTAAGCCACCCAGGCGCCCCATCCACAATCTTTTAAAGAAAAATGTTAGCCAGATTTTTGTTTTAAAAATTTGTATAGTTAAGATGCAGATACACACACAATTGTAGGTGTGTTTATCATATGGAAGTGAGTTCTATAGTTCATAGGATGCTTTTTACTTCCAGTGGCCTTCCAATTGCCACTACATTCCATGACCCTTCCCTCTCAACAAGGTCAACCAGTGGTTCTGTGATTGTAGAACTCACTCAATACACATAACTATTGTTATTCTTGATTTTGCTTCAAGAGCGTGTAATAAGTTAAATAAAATATCCATCATCGCTTGATTCCCTTGTTTTTTTAAAATTAGGCAGCACACACACATTAATCAGCACGCATAGATAAATGAACTTAATTTTTTAAAAGGTTGTATTAAAATGAGTCCCAGCAACATTTTTTTTTTTCTTTTTGGTAAGTTGCCCACCCTTACGTAGTAGCCAGCTATGAGAAACACGGTCAGCTTCTTTAAAACTACTGAAATTTCCTTTTAACTTGTGAGTTAGCTCAAATTAGGAACCAGAAGTATTAAAATTTCTGGTTTATTTTACCTGTGTAGACTTGAAGTGTGTTAGATTCTCTAAGATTTGAGACCTTTTTAATGCTTCTGTAATATAATGTAAATTTAAGGAACACATATATTTCCACACAAAATAAAATGTATTAGAAATAGCTATTTCCTACTTCTAAACCTTGGTGAAGCAGGAGAAAGCCAAATATGAGGAATGGGCTATGGGAGATAAGAGGAATGAGGAGCTACCCACTGTTAACCATACTCTGATGGACTAATACGCTTGTGACATTTTCATCATAAATTACTTTAAATCTCTATAGTCTTTAAAAGTAGCAGCAAAGTGGATGATAGCATACTATTCTTGTAAAAATATTTAAATGGGTCCTTCTATTTTACAAATTGAGTTTTTTCTACTCAAAAGCATCCCTTAGGACACTTTAATTAAGATAAACCTTAACTTCATAGTTAAAAAGATAAAAATAATGCATTTATTTGAATGAGGAAAGAATGTGTATGACATTTTTTATTCCAAGTGTATGCCATCTGCAACCTTTACATTCAATAAAGTGTTTCAGAGTATATATTTATGCTTGTATTTTCAATAGTAGTTCTTATATTTCTTTGGAAGTTGGGGGTCTGTCTATAGAGATTGATATTTAAGCATTGAATCACCTTTTGTGAGTGATTGGTCCATCTATTTAATTATCTAAATAACACAAATAGCCAATATTTTTCCAAATTATGAAATAATTCTTTAATAATCAAATTAAAATTTTGAATAATTATTTTGTTCACATTTTTCTTTTTACCTACAGATATTAAAATATCTTATGTCAATCTTCAGTAATTATGAAGCAATCTTATATTTAGTATATACTAAACCACTAATATGGATTGTTAGCTTCTAGGAATAATACCCACTGAAATAATTTTTAAAGACAAGGATATAATATATAATACAACATGAAATTTATAATATATAATATAGCTATACAGCCTATTTTTAAAATATTTTTGATTCAGTATATGTAATTCAGTACATGTATTTTACTAGACAAAATTTTAATTTGCAAAGTCTATCTTGGGATATTGGTTATTTTCTCAGTAACTTCATAAACAGTTTAGGATGAGGATAAAAAAATACTACTTTTTTGAACTGTAGAAAATAATACAAAGGTTTTTAACACAAGTGTGGGAAATGTATCAATTCTGATACTTAAAAAAAATGATAAACTCCCAGTCATTGTATTTGACATCATATTCTTTTACTCAAATTTATGCTATCTAAGACTTATGAATTAAATCTAATTTTTCTTTCTCACAGACTGAAATAAAGAATACAATTATTCCAATGTGCACACACACACACACACACACACACAAACTTGGGGAGAAGGAACACTCATTGATAGTACAAATATACTCCTCTGGTGTTTCTTTGTCAGGAATATATCTTATGTTAGTTGTCATAAAAACCCCATAATTTTATCAATAATTTTAATGATCTGATTCATTTAGACCATAGTATCTGGAAACTGTGAACAGTGTATATGTATTTTCATGTAAATATATGCCTGCATTTAGTTTTCAATATTTTATTTCTAAAGAGACCCCACTTATCAGGGTCTCTGGCTTATTCTGAGCAGTTTTATCCTTTGAAATTTCTTTCAGAGAAAAATCAAGATAAGCTGTGTCACAGTACTTTCCTTTGAGAGCTTTTATCTTTAGTATCAGTCTTTTCATTACAGAAGTTATAACTTGCATATGCACACACACATGCACACACACACACACACACACACACACGTTAATTTCTTTTCTATCCGGATCTTAAAATTTTTGTAAACAGCTAATGGAGATGAAAAGAGAATTAATCTAAACATTTGAGGTGAGTATTTGAATCTAAAGCAACCTCCTTGTTTAAGATACCATATCATATGACAATTATTATCAAAGTGAAATTTTCTTTTATTAAATTTATTTGCTGGTTTTTTAGGAAGAATTACTATGTGGTGGCTTAGTGGGAGAGTGCATGTTTCAGACAGTATTCTTAAAGCCCTAATCCTCAAGATAATTTCAGGTTTGTCTGTGTTTATATATCATGACGTAAAGTGGACTTCTGGCAAGCATCCAGTTAATTTTTTCAATGTAGGTAGACTGACCAGATAATGTTCTTCAAATACTCTTCTTTCATTCCCCCTCAATGGCTTTTAAGTATTTCTATACAACTAATGATTAGAAAAAAAAAATTGTTACAGGTGCCCATTGCAACAAGTCAAAAAAAAGAGGTGTACTAAACTTAAACCAATATGGATACTAAGAAAATTACTTTGTATATGAAGTTGCATTCTTCTGTAACACATTGTGTACATTTTAAAATACAGCAAAAAGAGGTCTTGACCAAATAATATGATATACCTGTCTTCCCTAGACATTGGGAAAGAGTAAATATGAATGACTGTTATTTGTTTTGAGTCCCTGGACATCCTGAAGCTGAAATCCTTCATATGTGGTATCTGTCATTTCTCTCCAGAGAATGAAGTCATGAAGGTTGAGGTGACAACTTCTTTCTTTAAATGTTCCAGAGCAGTAAACAAGAACACCCACAGGAAAACTACCGCATCTGAATAGTGGTACTTTTGAGAGGTGCATTTATTTTATTACTGATAGTCTTTTGTCTCTCTTTCTCTCTCCCCTTTTCTCCTGTAGCAGTTGTATGCTGCCCAGCTAGCTGCAATGCAGGTATCTCCAGGAGGAAAGCTCCCAGGCATACCCCAAGGCAACCTCGGTGCTGCTGTATCTCCTACCAGCATTCACACAGACAAGAGCACAAACAGCCCACCACCCAAAAGCAAGGTACCCTTTTGACAAAGCTACATGTCTTGCCATTTAGAGTTTTCCTTTTCATTCAACGACATTTATTGAATGTCTGTTATGTGCCAGCAACTGGGTTAACCTCTGGGTCTTCAAGGAGAATAAGAGTCTAGTGGGATTAATAAGGATCAATAACACACATACATTTAGCCATTCCTTTATTCAACAAGCATGCATGGATAGCTATGGTAGGAAATGTGAGTGCTACAAAGATTTAGATAGATATGCTACACTCAGGTAGCCTACAGTCTTACAAAATAGATACCCATATTCTATGATACAAAGTCTTACAGAGTTACAGGTAAGTGCAGTGGAAGTTATCGGGACAAAGATGTTACCTTCAGTGAGAGATCCTGGGAGGGGTTTCCCAGAAAAGGGGCAACTGAAATACACCTTAAAATATATGAGTACATCCATGGCATATCAGTAACTGTTATAATGCAGTGCAGTATGGATATAAGTTTAGATATTCATCCAATGAGGTTTTCATGAAAGATATGAAGATAATAATAGTATTAGAAGTAAGACTATTTAGAAATAGTTTTATTTTGGGAACTAAGGAAGCTTTTTTTTTTTTTTAAATGAAGACTGACTCTCTGGGCTTTAAAGATTTACTTATTTATTTTAGAGAAAGAGAGCACGAGCAGGGGGAGGGGCAGAGGGAGAGAGAGAGACTCCTCAGGCAGACTCCCTGCTGATCGTGGAGCCCTACACTGGGCTGAATCCCAGGACCCTGAGATCGTGACCTGAGCCGAAATCAAGAGTCAACTGCTTAACGGACTGAGCTACCCAAGCACCCCAAGGAAATATTTCTTGAGAGAACATGGAAAAGGATTGGCAGGGAGAGTATTCAAATAATTTGTTCTTCGTCTTAGAAGAGAAAAGCAGAAAAATTTTAATTTGAAATGTTTTTGTGTTTGTAAGATCTTAAGATCTTAAATGATGATATATGAATATATTAAACTCTCTGTGAAAGAAGGCAGAAGAGTAACTATAAAGTATTTTTCCCTGAGATTACTCAGGGAAATGACAACACATATTTTCTATTAGAAAATATTAAGTAGAAAACTGACACAGTTAATTTAGCCCCAAAGTAACAATGTCTTGTCTTTTGCTGAATTACCTAGAAAATTATTTCTGTTCTCCCTTTCCCAAATGCTATATTGGAAATACATAAAGAGTAACAGGGTAACAGTAGTCTCAACAGTTGAAAGGAATACCCAGAGAAAAGAAATTTAAAAAGTATTGAAAGAGAAAAAAACTCCCAAGAATTTATTTTTAACCCTGCTCTAGTCCCCTGACAGATGCATTACACAGTTAATGTATTAATTCAGAGGGTGAATTGGGAAAGAGAAGAGATCATTTGGGAAAGTATACTCCAGCATCCATCTCCCCAAAACTCTTGAGGCCTTTTCCGTGTTATTAAGAGGTAAATACATTTGAAAGTACAACTTAACCTGGACAAAGAACTTAGACTGTGACTCACCAGGAATATGTACAAATACGTAGTTCAAATTATTGTCCCCACTGCTGGGATATTATGAAATGTACAAACTCACTTTTTAAGATCTATTTCAGCCATGTAATGGACCTCACATGTTCTGTGCTTAATGTACACCAAAGATCTGGTCCGCTTTTCTTTATTATCACAGTAGAACATAGTTTTTAAAACTTGGTAATAATTATAACATTTGTTAAATAAAATTTGATTTTAAAGCAGTGATATTTTGGGGTCTTCATGGACCAGCAGTTTTAATGTATTGCAGGTACAGGCTAATTTTGAGTGAAGTAAATAGCTGTAGCAGCATTAGTCACTGTCACACACAAATAATTCTGTGAGGTATTATTCTGTTTTTTTTTAACCTTGATTTATGAATGTGATTTCACATCATGTTTCATAATGACGCTTTGCATTAGGACATTTCATTTTATGTTTTTCCTTTACTTATAAATAACTAATGGGATTTTTTCCTTACCTCTCAAATAACTTTTTAACATTAGTATCTTCTCCCCAAATTACTTACTCAAATAATCATGAAGGTTTTGATGTCAATCAGCCATTTATGAGTCTATTCATTCATTCATTCATTCATTCATTCATCCATTCAAAGGTTTGCCGAGCCGTTGCCACAGTGATACTTTTCTTAAGTAACTATGGCAAATGCCCAAGTGTTTGCAGGTTAGCTTTTCCAAGACTGGCACACTGCTTTATGGAGTTCTGTGGCTCTAGGTCATAGAACCCTATAGACTAGGTGCAGAGCAGACAGGTTATCTATCTTAGTGGGAATCTTCTTCCATTTTCTATAGTTTCATATACCTCCATTTTTCGGTACTAGTGAAAAAGTGAATTATGTTTCCATACCTATGGTTATACATGATTTTAAAGCATATTTTATAGTTTATCTTTAAAATTCAGTAACTTTTTAAGTTAGCCTTTGTGAATATTCTATCATGTAAAGTTTAAGAAAGCTGTAGGTGTTGTGTTTCTTCCCATTTGCAGTTGGGTAAAATGCATAAAAAGTTTGACCAACAATAAAGTGCCTCTTTTTAGGTAATAACACAATTTAATAAAAATATGTCCCTTTGCTCAGTGTCCACTATCATACTGTCTACAACCCCTCTTATTGTCAGAAAAGATGTCTTAAATGTGCTTGTGTTTTAGCTCAGCGGTAAAGTTTAGCACATTAAAAATAGACCAATAAATATTACTCTTGTCATTTTAATGAAGAACGTGTCCAAAAAGACCGTAAATAAGGAGGACCCATTTCAGTACATGAATTTAGTTCCTTGTAGCCTGAAACTGTCATTTATACATGGCATTATAAACATTTTCACTTCACAAAGCTACTTTACTTCTATGAAACAGCTATCCTTTATTGTTATACTTACATATTTAAACAATCAATTCTTAGAGTCCTGGGGTATTTTCTGTGTGTTTTATTGGTGAATTTTCATGTCTATTTTACTATAAAATAGAATTATTTTATCAGTGGGCTTTGTGTGACTGCATACCTACCTGGCGTAAACCAAACTGATGGTTTACGTTTAAGATCTATTTATTGTTTGGAACAATGGAATTGTCAGCCACATCCAGGTGATGATGTAAAGAAAATGATCTTATTGGCAGCTCTCAGAAATCAGCCATGTTCTCTGGGTTTTATTGCCTGCCCTTCTTCCTAGGTGTGCCTTTGCCTTTGACTCACAACTCTAGAGAAGGACACAAACAAAACTTATTTGCAATTTGCAAAAAATGGAAGGGGGGAGTCAAAAGGAGGGGGCTCCAAAAGACTGTAAAATTGTACAGCGTGAGTCTCTGATACATGCTGTTTTCAATCTGCTGTGTGCCAGTTGGAGGCTTGGGGAGTGTGTGCACGCACGAGAAAGGATAATGCTGAGAAATGATAGAGTGGCTGTGACCTCCAAGCTCAGCCTGGAAATCCAAGACATTGATTTCACTTAGCATTCCTGCTGAGAAATCTGGCGGAGTTCAGTTGTAATAAAAGAACAAGATTCTGTTCTAATGGTAATGGCGTATGACAGACATATCACTTTGTCTGTCCTCAGCACCGGAGAGAGGAGAATTGGAGAAAGGTCACCTGACCTGCCTGTGGTGTTGTACGAGTGCTGTACCGAGCTTTGAACTGCCGCCTAGGAACATAATTATTTATAATATTAAATGATAAAGAAACCTTTAGAGGGTTCACAAGGAACCTCTAAAAACGGCAAACAGGAATTGTGTTCCGTAAATTCGAAGACACAGAAAGAAATCTGGTCTCTTCAAAATCTGCATTGGAGAATATGGGTAGCGTTGCGTGTTGAGTGATATATCCTTGAACTTACTGCTTATGAACTATTTTCATTAATACCTAACATATTGTCATTGGTTAATCTTTCTTTCTTTCTTTTTAATGCCTTAATTTTATTAGGAAAAAGCCAAGAATCTGTTTTGCCAATGATTAGAATATTAAGGTCATCAGCGGGTTTTTTAAATTTCTCAGGTGTCACATAAAACCCTTTTTAATACATGTACACTTGTCTCTTTAAAAATTAGTTCATTTTTTTCCCCTCTGGATTCTACTCCAGGACCATTCTTTTCATTAACCAACAAAAAGAAATATATTTTGCTCTTCAGAGATATTATCGTAGCTCCTGTGTGTCCTCACGGCTAGTTTATTGCTGAACATTGGTAAATAACTTTGAATGAAAGTAAGAAATCATGAACTTTTGTGTATAAGGGATCTTGTCTAAAGGGAACATAAGAAATACTAACTGTCATATTAAGGAAAATTATTTAGTTAAGGTATTGTTTAGCTGTATTGGTCCTTAAATCTCATATACAGTATTGCTGCCCTCAATCTGTTTAAATTCCTCAACAAATGTTTAAATTGATTTGTTTGTAAAAAAATAAATAAATTGATTTATTCATAGTTTAGCGTTTTGCCACAGGATGGATTAATGTATTAGTGACTTTCTATTTCCCACCAACATATTTCCTTATTTATAAATGACTTCCTGAATTATTTGTTGCGGTCTTTTAAAAACCTAGATAGCTTTCTTTGTGATAGTAACTAATCTCTTGATAACATTTGTTTTGTAAGAATAAATTATTCCTTTAAAAAAATAATAGAATCAAGGTCAGCCTTAAAATAGTTACCATAGGAGGAAGAACATTTTTCCTCAATTTCAAACACCACCTACACAACTGTTGGTAAGGAATAGACTTATAATCCCATGTCACTGAGGAATTCTCATATGTCGTAGATGTGCTGACCATCTGAACTATACATTTTAAGTGATTTGCCATTGGGAAAGTAGCCACCTCTTGAAAAAATTATAAGAGCAACTTGTAACTACTATTAAATGTCTCTTGGCATTTGATGAAAACTTGTATATTGCCTCCAACAACCAAGAGTAGTTAGTTTAAAAAGCTGATGACAAGGGAGAATTCCTAGGTGCTTTTCTTTTACTTTTGCTCTGACCCTAGTCATACTTCTCGGTCACAGTTGTGTCTCTATCAATGACAGCAGCACATAGATTGTCCAAATCAATTCTTTTTTGTTCTTTTCAAATACCTCTAGCAGCGATGTTTCCATTTGCTCAGCAGTAGCACCTGGGAGTTATGACAAGGGAAAGAAATATTCCCAACAAGCCAAAAACAGCCCTAGCCAGCTGATCAGACACAACAATCAGATTCTTTCAGCTGCAATATCCTTATAAATATTGCTTCATGTTCAGAAGCAAGAAGTGGAACTATATTATTATCAGATCTTGTTTCATGAGTGTAGCAATGAAGATCTTTTCTGATTTGGTGACCAGGTGCTTGTGATAATAATGTCAGACTTGCCCATGACTCTTATTAGGACACCTATTTTTTGCTGTAATGGTACCAATCATATAGTTTCATGCCATCAAATAAGCACTACATCGGTACACACTCATCTTCAGGGTAGAATTTTGTAGCTTAATACTATGAGTCACAACCTGTGGTTCACATACAAGATTATTTAGCATGATGTTGGGAGCATGAAAAATCAGAGGATAATCATGTTTCATCTTAATTAAAAATTAGTTCTAACAGGAGATTTGGGAAATAAAGCTTTTTGCTAACTTTGAGATAGTGTTCTGCAATGCCAATTGAGGGGAAGGGCTGAATACAAAAGTACACATGCAGTGTAAAGCACAATTAAGTTGAACCACCACCAACGCAAACTATATGATAAAAACATTCTTTAATGATAAACCACAAGAAATCAAAGAGATTCCATAAGTTTTAAATGACCCAGGAAGTGCTAAGGCCTTCACTAGGAGTACGTCCATAATGAAAAGTTTGAAAAGGACTGTTCAGTATAATTTCATTGAGTGTTTTCCACATTTTATCTGGCTACAAAAAATTTTGAGTAGTAGTAGTTGCTAGAGCTGTCGTTTCCAATATGCACAAGTTCCTAGAATATTAGTATTTGACTTATTCTTAGACCTTTTCAGGTCAAGATCACAAATAATCATTCTTGGCTACACTGGGCTGGAACTGGCCTCTGAGTGTGGTATCTCTAAATAATCCAGAGTACTTAAATAGTATTAATAAGAGAGGAACTACCATTCCTCTACAAGTGTAAGACCAAATAAAATCACAGATCCGTTGTAAAACTGTTGGACTTGGTACTTTTTACAGATTTTACTTTTCTTAAAACTTCAGCACAGAGGGGGATGTTAGCCTCAGCTAATTATAACCACATTCAAATTGCCCTTTTTCTATTCTTATGCTTTAAACACTGTCTGGCATATCAATTAAATGCTAGAATCTCCCTGATACCTTGCTCTGTACAGCTGCTTTGTGCTTTATTGAATAGCTGTTGAATACCCCCCTCTCTCCGATATGTCAATATCTGTGAAATAACCATTTTGTGAGCCTTTGAGGTGTGATATAGATGTGTCATACTCAAGAGGTGAATTCCTTTGAGCAGAATCACCCCATAGAGTTAAACTGGAAATGTACCCATTATCATTATCATCATTTCCTGGGTGGGACATACGTAGAGTGAATATAACATAGTGGCCTGTCATTTTAAATAAAATAGTTTTCTTTTTGCGGTCCCATGTTGCTAAACTGAAATATGTTAAATGAAGTGTTATCAACAGAACCCCTGTGATGAGCTTCCTCCTTTCCTTTTCATCTGTATTCAGTAGACAGGAATCTCAAACAGCGAGGTACTTCTGAACACAGTGGTATTAAATGTCCAAGTAGGTCATTTGGTGATACATTCTTATGACTCAGGAAAAGAGGGGTTGGTCACATTTGTAAGACAAAGACAATAAAAATTATAAAACAAAGAGATAGACCAGTCATAATCATGGCATGTTTTCTCTTTAAAGGCAAAACAGACAGAAGGATTCAGGCAATGTTCTCTGAATTCTACTGGCCTAGCCTGTGTTCCCCAGTATACTGAGTTTGTTTTGACAGGAACCTGTCTTGAACACAGCAGCCAGCTCTGATGAGCCATGTCAAAGCTTTTTAATAATGCCAACCATGGGGAAAGCAAGAGGATGTTGCACATGTGCAGACACGGAAGATCCACAGAATCACATTTTCTCAATGAATGTTGCCTTCTAAACTAGATCCAGCCCAAAGAAGATTTACCACCCAAAAAGCTGTGATTACGGCATTTTAATTTTAAAACCAGGCAGTTAGAACCTAAATAATGTAGATGGGGAGGAAAAACAGCAATATGAAAGGATGTCCCTGTGTAGGAGGAGGATCTAGTTTAACCTCAGTTAAACTAGAACATCATGGTTAGAAAGGATAAGTCATTACTATGTCAGAGACTGAGGAAGCAAAAGCACACATCTGTAGTTACCTTTCTTTTGAGGAAAGCATTTATAATTTCACCTTCTTAAAATGTACTTCAAATCAGCTCAAATGCTTTATTTTCTATCCTACGGAAATGATCAGTGCCTCATTTGAGCTGATTATTGACCCCTTTCCATCCCTCTAGGCCATACATGTGCTGGAAGTGTTTGAATGGAGAATTGAGAAGAGAAACCATGTAGGACTCCTCTAGCCCTCAGATTTTATTCTCTCTTTATTTAATCATATATATATCTGTTTATGCATCTTTCTTATTCATAAACAGGAAGAATTTTAATGGTCTCTCTCGCAGAGATGCACCAAAGTATAGATATGTTTTTAAAATGACAACAAATATCAATGTCCTATTTAGATTGATGGAAAATAGCATAAATACATATTCATTAGTTATATTTTTTCAATAGATTTTTTTCTCTAGAGGGAACAAAGCATTCTACAGTATTTATGAACATTACAAAATGGAGAGTGGAAAGAAAACACAGTAATTAGATGCCGATGTAAGAGTCAAAAAAATTAAAGAGATGTACCATTCTAAGCTGAAGACAAGTTCAAAACCCAACCTATTCAAAAGTGTCATTTATCTAGCAAAATGTATCAGACATTTTATTTATAGGCATGTAGCAGCTTAAGTAAGAAGGAAACCCAGAAAGTATTCGGTCCAACATGTAACAACTGCCTCACGAGGTCACTTTCCTACCACTCCATGAGGTGGCATTATTTTATTCTGCGTAACTCTTAATGTCACAATACTCTTATTTAAACAGAATTGCAATCAGCTTTCCAGGATTTCAGCTTGTGGTTTCACTGAATGACAATTATATTTGTTAGTACTCTTTCAGTTGCAAGTAATAGAAAGCCCAACCCCAACTGGATCAAGTAGAAAGGAAATGTACTCACTCATATTAAAAAGAAAAATTATTCTGACTTCAGGCCTGGTTTAATCAGGAGCCCAAACAATATCTCATGGAAGTGTTTCCTATCTCTTAGCTCTGTTCTTTTCTCATTCTTAAAGGACTATTCCTTTTCAGGGTTTTATGGCACCCTACGCTTAACATCTATCATTCACGGATTCAACAAGTATTAATTCATGCCTGTCGTGTGTCAAGTTCAATTCAAAACAGTAGAACTACCTCCTATAGCTATCTACAAAACAGTTTGTCCTCTTAAGATCTTACAGTCTAAGAGGAAGAGACAAAATGGGAGCAGTTAAACAAATAGATAATTTTAACATATATTGTTAAGTGCTGTGAAGAAAATAAAACATAGTATAAGATAAAATTCCTGGGGGTGAGCAAGGAAATCTTGAGACAGAGATATAAAGCAAATCTTGTCTGAGACCCAAATCATGAAAAGAAAAGCACTTGCAAAGATCTGGGGGAAAGCTATTCTAAATAGGAGGAACAGCAGTTGCAAAGACCATAATATGTGAGTGAGTTTGATAAATTCAGGGCTTGGAAAATAGGCTGGAGTAGCTAGAATGCAGTGAACATGAGGGAGAGTGATAAGAAATGAGGCTGAGAATGAAAAAGACCAGATCACATAGGACTTCTGGGTAAGGAGTTAAACTATATTCTAAGTGCATTCAATTTAGAGAGAAATAATAGGTTTTCCATTCACCATATCATTTATTAATCTGTAAATTGTAATTACCTACTCATTGTCTTCCTTTCTTAGGGCATTATGTTTTTGAGGCGAGGGAAATTTTTTTTCTTTTATCCCTTGGGGCAATTCATTAATAGTTTAAGCATCTCTACAGTACTTCCCTAGAAATACTGAGGAATTTGAGCCTTAATGACATATATTGAACCTTGCCATTGGAGAGACATGACGCTTTAATTTGACGAGTGTCTATTAATTGCCTGTGATGTGTCAGTCAGAGTCCTAGGACCTGAGGATACTGGCACGTAGTGTAGACAGATCTCTGCCCTCATGGAGCACGGAGTATATAGTGAAGTATGCGGTCATGGATATGGATGGAAAAAGACAATCATGTATAGACTTATTAAAGGCAGCAAGTGAGTGCCAGGAGTGTAGATTTAACCTAAAATATTTCCTGGGTTTTCTTCAGATTCACTTACTTCATCAGTCTTTTTTCATTAGTAATGTGAGAAAACACACACCCTTAATAGTGCCTGTCACCATCTATATGAAGCAAATTGCAAGGTTGAGTTTTTGGAGTGATATTTTGGTACTAACACTAACACATGAGCATTGATTCAAATGTAGTCACCTTAAAAATTATAATTACTATTTACTAGTGATCATAAGAGTTTTGGAACTCTTATTTCACTTATTTTACTTATTTACTTTTGATCACGTTAATAAGCCACAAAGGAAAACAGACCCTAATTTCTAATTAATCTGAATTTTGCTTTTGATATTTTAAAAAATTTTTGATTTTTACCCAAAACTTTTTAACCAAGTATGATTTCAAGAGATCTGCCAAATGTAGCAGACTTTTAGCTAGCTTAAAAAAAAATCAGTGAAAAAATGTGCTACAATCTTTTTTTGTGTGTGCTACAGTCTTAAAACAACTATAAATGAGTATTTTTAAATTATGAATAGCATTATTTTCATCATTAAGTTAAACCTGCAGTCTCCTGAATTGAGTATTTTTGAGAGGACAACTTTCTTTGAAAATCTCTTTCTCTTTCCTTGTTTCCTTTCCTTCATCTCTCCCTCTCTTTCTTCCCATCTTCCTTCCTTCCTTCCTTTCTCTAGTCAAAAACTTCATTGAAATCACACTTGTCAGGTAAACATGCAATGCTGCCAACTTAAAAAAAAAAATTCTGTAAAGTTTCCATAAAATTCCTATCAATAATGTGATTATTTTCTTAGTAAAAATTATTTTATGGTTTATTTAAGCATGTATATTTATAATGCACTTAAGATTTTATTTATTTTACTGATAGTGAGTTTATATAGTTTTACTAATATCTGTATTATTAGATTATATTCTATAAAGTGAGATTCTTTTTTAGTTACACCTATTTTCCCATTTTTTTCATGCACATATGATATGGAAGCAGCCTTAATTATACCTAACAAGAAATAGAGACTATTATAATCCAGAGCCTATCCAAAGAGTTATAAGATAATGAAATTCTCCATCATCATTTATATAGTTTCTCTTTACTGGCCATAATCAGCCAAAAAACATAGTTATTCTTAATTACAGCTTTTTAAAGAAAGACCGGATTTTATGAATTGATTAGTATTACATGAGGAAAAAAGATGTCTTCAACAGATACACAATGAGTGGTATAATTCACATGGACCATGAATTATTGTTTAGGGTCTGCTTAATATGATCGGGGGAATTCATAAGCATGTATTCCTTACCTTACATATCTTAAAGTGTGAGGACATAGGAGACACAGAATAGCATTCAAAACATAGAATAGCTCTTGTTTTTGGACTTAGGAAATAATTTTATGACTCTTTTTTACTTGAAAATATTTTTGAAATTTTTTCTCTATTGCATAAGAAGTTTTCTCACTGAAAATTTAATCTTAGAAATATTAAATTTAAAAAGTGCATTCTTACTTGCTCAGAGTATGGAATATTGTTAAGAACTTGTTTAACTGCGTGCTGCTTAGAAAGGAGCATGCCTGCAAATGCAAGTGTCTAAATGTCAAGAACAGCTAGCAGCTTCCCTTAACCTGAATCCTAAGGTATCCTAAAGTTCTCATGGGAAGAATATGCCCCTTTCTAGTCCTGGACCTCCTTGTAGATAATATAATTGGATGCTTCTTAGAATTACACACCCCTCCTTATGAGCTGCATGACTTACGGTTGCAATATCCCACAGCTTTTAGCCCTTAACTTCTAACACCAGACTAGCTGATTCCATTGAGTGACTTTTTTAGAACCCAACAGTTGAAAACATACCCTTTATGGTTTTTGTTTTTAAAAGAAGAAAGATGATATCTCTAAATTTAGAAAAAAAATAAAGACCACAATTTTCATTTTACAAGTCTTACAATACCAAAATAATATGAAGGGGGAAAGTGTATACTCAAATAGATAAAAATGCATTTTCCCCCAAGCTGTTTGCCAATACCAGAAAATACTAAGAACCCTACAGTTTTGTAAAACCACAAAATATTTTTTTATTAAAACTCTGTTGTAGATCTTTGCGAGACCAATTATCAGTACTGGAATTCTGTATGAGACTTTCATTTAAATTGGGCCTTCCCATAACCAAGGAATCTTATTTTTTTCTAGTACATTATATAATTTGAGCTGTTATGGTTTGTTGTACAATTTTGATGACTTTTGGCAGTGTAGATATTTCATAAATAGGAGAAAAAGAAATTGAACCCAAAAATAGAAAGGATGAAATACTGCAAAAATTTTTCTCTTGTGGTATTTCCAGTAGCACTTAAAATAGCATAAGAAAAATATTCTGTTGTGAAGTATGTATAAAAGCATTATGACAGCAATAGGAATGTCCTTAAATAAGTACAGATTTGTGTTTTCTATACTTCTCCATGTAACTCTTTTGAGGATCAAAGTTTCATTTCAAGTCAGCAGGAGCTCAATATGCAGGTCAATCCTATATAAATACAGGGCAAGACAAGAATTTTGGGTCAGCTGATGGAATTTTTAGTGCCAGTTTTCATGTAAATAGTGCTGTCATTTATCTAAAAAAAATGATAATTCTGATCCAGCTTTAAGAGAACCGCTGGGTAATGTTTGGTTTTGTTTGGATTTTTTCAATTAGCTTTCTTAGAGTTGCCCTGAACTAGAATTCTGGTCTGTTACATATGGGACTATAATTTATGGATTTGCAATAAAATAATTGGAGAAAAATCAATTTCATGAGATTGATCATACTAGATACACTTCCTTCACCCACTGAATTTTAAGTGGCTGGCCCATACTATCCGCTCAATAAATGTTTACTAGATTACATGTTTATATTACACAACTCGATCTTAATAATATGAATTTGAACCATAGTTATCACTGTGTTGTAGTTTTCACTATGTGTCTATTTTTGCAGTTAAATTATTAATACCACAGGATCTAAGAGAATGCGTCTGTGTAAGGATTTTTTTTTTTAATTCAGAAATATGTCTTTTAGCTATTGTCAAGTGAACTCTTGGGCCTTTTGGTGTAACCATATTATTTTCTAGAATTCTTGGCATATATAAAATACCAGAAATTTAATGAGATAAAAAGAAGTATTTAAGAAAGGTTTTAGGAGATATTTTCAAAATGTACTTGAATCCTATTTTAAAAAACAAGATGCACTTACTACACATGGTTAATAAAATATGACTTAGTTTACATGAGATATCTTATTACTGGAAAAAGAGGAATGAGAATATCTTCCTTTGGAAAAAGACATTTTCCAAGCAATAGACTACAGTTTGCTTGAAACAAAGCTATATGTTTCTTCACTGGTTTATATAATTTTTTTAAACTGCATAATGACTATGTTATTCATAGATGAGGTTTCTGGAGTCGCTTTTTACTGAGGTTTATTCAGTAAACTTTTTGAGCACCTATGATATGCTGGACAGTATGGTAGAACCAAAAAAGAACAATAATTAACACCCCATACAATGTAATGAGGAAGATGAACAAACTTAACAATTAAAATACTGTGGGCTAAGTACTGGGCAAAGAATAATCTGGAGGTAAGGGGAAAGTTTCCATCACAACCTGGGGAGAAATAGGGGAATGAGGCATATCTTCCAGAAGATGTGCCACTTAGAAGGGTTTTGAAGGAAACAGCCTATACAGAGGCACGTAGGAGTGAAAGAACAAGAGTGTTGGGTTTCATGTGAATTTTTGAGAAATAAGGTGATGTGTAATTCACATCTAGAACACTGGGAACATAGTTAAGAAGAACACAAATGTAAGGAAAAGTGTCCCAAGGATGAAGTGTAACCTCCTTGGCATTTTGTGATCCGGCCCCGCTCACCTCACGAGCCTGATTTGTTACTTCTGCCTTTCTCCCAGTCCCAGCAGTTGTGCGCTCCACGTGGAGTCACTTCCTTGTGTGTCATGTTGTTCCACCACTTTTTGCCTATGTTTGTGCCACTCCAGCTCTCCAGGGTCCTTTTACCCTCTTCATTCCACTTTTCCCTCTTGCCTTGCACCTCCTCGTAAGATCTATCTCAGCTACCGCCTCTACGTAGCATTGGCTAGTCCATCATATGAGACTCTTCCGCATGGATGCAGACTCCTTGTTTTGTGTCCCAGAGCCCTTATTAACACTTGATTGCCGTTGTCTTCCCTGTGTGATTCTGAGTCTCTTCAGCATAGGGACTATCTCTTACTCATTCTTAGCACCAAGTATACTAATTGACATGCAACCATTGCTCTAGTTCTGTTAAAAGAATCAACGAACAGGGGCGCCTGGGTGGCTCGGTCAGTCTGCCTTCTGCTCAGGTCATGATCTCGGGGTCCTGGGATCGAGCCCCGCGTCAGGCTTCTGGCTCAGCGGGGAGTCTGCTTCTCCCTCTCCCTCTGCCGCACCCCCTGCCTGTGCTCTCCTGCTCTCTCTCTGTCAAATAAATAAAATCTTTAAAAAAAAAAAAAGAATAAACAAACAAATAAGCAAAACGTCTGTGGAAGTAAACCAAGATGTTGTGTTCAAACATGTGACTTGAGTTTGGGGCCCCTTAGGTGGAAGTATCAGAGGTCATGGCTTGAATCATTGGAGGATAATCTCAACGCAGCATGAGCAGAATAGGATCGTACCTATGAGAAATGAAACAATCAATGCCATTGTACTATGTAGAAAGACTGTATACACAGGAAGATTATGGAACCTAAAAGTAAAATTTGTCATTGTTTATCCCATCAGTGTAGTTGGGAAACACTGCATATAGGAAATGGGGACATTCTGATCATTGGAGAGATATGATCTGTAGTTGAAGCATGCATAATTTACTAGTCCTTACTATGGTCTGAATGAAGCACTCACTATATACTTCTTTCTGCCCTGATTCTCATTGCTTTTTCAGGTATCTTCAAATTAGGAAAAGTTTACCTTAAAAACCTCAACAATATTCTGGCTAGGTATAAATTAATTAATTGGCATTCCAGTCTATATATTAGCATCATGGGTTTGTTTAGTAGGAATACATCTTCAAGTGATTGGCCTCCCTTACAGATGCTGAAGAATTAAGTGGATGCTAAAATGAAAGGCACAGGCTTATACTAATATTGGCTAGTTTCGTTATATTGTTTAATTGACAGTTCAAATGAAGTTTTAGGCAGGAAGATTATTTTGTTTTTCTCTCTTTTTTAAGTTTAGCATTTTCTTTTCCTCTTTTATGCCAAACTAGCTTAAATATGGCAGAGAAATATTCCACCTATACATGTTCATATATTAGTTTATATTCTCTCTATATAAACATATCTATGTGTATATATATATATGTATTTCATCCCTTACGACAAGAATCAAGAATATTCATTCATTTTATTTGGCAATCTCATGACCCAAAGCAACATTTAAAATAAGGTCAAATCTAAAAAAATGCACTTATTCTTTCTCCTTAGTTCTGTCTAGAAGATATGATCAAAACTCTTATGTTATGATATCATAACAATTGCTATATAAAATCTTTTATGCCATCCAGACTGTGAAATGTATTATTCTTTTAATGTTATGGGTTGAGAAAAATTAAACATGAGGCATTACAGCTGAGTTTCACTACACATTAATTATTTTAATTGCCTATTTCTTAAATGAATATCTGATAAATCAATCTTGCAATTCTTCATGCTTCATGACATGCTTAACTCAATACAGACACTTAAGAATCATTATGCTGTGAGAGCTTTAATACAAATTTGAGATCATTATCATTAAAATCAGACTCTTACCTGATGCTCAATTCTAAGCCTTTTCATCTTTATTAAATTTTCTTTGGCCTATACCTTGAATTTAATATTATAACAGAGATAGGCAGAATATATAATCAAGCTAAGCATCTCAATACATTGAGGAAAAAAATATTTTGCCTTTAGAGCACAACATAAAAACTGGCCTTAACTGACATTCTATATAAATAGTTATCACCCCTTAAAATTCTTTAAAGACAGTAGCTCCCTCCTGGTCACTGCCATGGAGACAAAGAATGCCTTAATGACTCTATTGAGGTTGTCATTAAAATAAAAGCAGATTTGCAGACATCGGCTATAAATCACTATAAAATGGGTAACCTTTGACACAACGCATTTGAAATAAACCTGGGATAGATTCATAGCCTTTGGTCAAGCCAGTAGGTGGGCTAAAGGCCTTTTCTATCCTCTTCTTCATTTCTTGCAATATTAGTTCCTTCCTAAATGACTGGACACCATTTAGATGTATGTAAATAGACGTGTGTTTTATATTGAAACAAAATAGGTATCAAATAATAGTGTTGAGGATGCTTATACATTTACTTCAAATATTTACTCTTTTATGATATACTTTAGGTATATGAATACATCTGGAATTTCCTTGTAGCTGCTTTGGTAAAATATTTCATGATTTGGTATTATAAACATTTTGCAAGGGTTCAGACTAATATTACCCAAATTGAGCTCTGCGTTGTCCCTGTCATAATGGGGTATAACAGTTTCTTGAGAATGAAGAAGAAATTACAAGATTTCAGTTAGTCTGATTTTTCAGAGAAATTATTGCTTAACAATCCTTCACCTTGTTGACATTTAGACGGTAGAGGGGCAGCTCTGGAAAGTTGCTTAGGCTTGGGTGAACCCAGTGACTTGAGTTCAAGTCCCAAGCTTACTAAAGTTATGACCATTGACAAATTCTTAAATATCTCTAATGTCAGTTTCCTTATCTGTGAAGTGAGTTTCATGATATCTTACACTCTTTCTATAATACTAAAATAAGACAAATGTATAAGGATGCTTTTGTAACTAGTAAAGTTTTTTAGATGTCAGGAAGTAAAGTGAACACTATCAAAAAATCAGCATTAAGATGAACAGATATAAAACTATTCAAATTATTTTACAAATGTATTAATATTTAGTTTACTAAACTTATTTGATGTACGTTTATATGTTTTGTAATATTTAACTGACACCTCCCAAATATTAATGTAACAAAGAGTATATAGGACTGTAAGCATTTATTTCTTCTTGGGAAGCTAGGTCTCTTCATGACAAAATCAGCCTTTCTTTTGGAGTAAATAGAAGTTCCAAGGTAAAAGTTGTATAACTCCTTGTTCAATGAGACGTATACTATGTCTTTTCTTTTATTCCTTCTCTATTAGGTTATCTATGAGAGAAGGAGAAAGGAAAAACACTAAGTTGATCATAATTGGAAAATAATTGTGTTTGATTAATATTTTGGGGAAGGGAAAAACGATCTTTATTTCTAGTAAAAATCCTCTAATCCCAAATAGCAAATTTTATAGGACCTAATATTCCAAGAACTCATGCCCTTGATACCTTTTTGTGTTTTCAGAAAAGGTGATGTCAGGATCCAAGGATACGGGAATTAAAACCTTATAAAAAGTTTAAAAAATTGCATTTGAATTAAGCATCTAAGATTTAAAATCCGAATCCCATTCTAGACTAGTAAATCATTTAGACTCTTGGTCTAAATCATCCAGACTAAATGAAATACAATTTTATTTTCAAAAGAACTTCCTTCATGACACTCTTTTAGATTAATCCCAATGATATTTCTTTAAGTATTAAAACTTCATAGCAACTTCCACAGCCTTAAGCTGTTTTATCATTCAGTATCTGTATATTGCTTCACCAACTGGAATATAAATGCCTTCTTTCCCATGACTCGCACAGTTGGGAATAACGCCTAAAAGATACTTTTGGAACAAATTAAAGAATAACCCTACCACATAAGAAAAAAAAAAAAAGTGAGACCAGGGCAAAGGACAAGTCTTCTAATTCTATACAGAAAGGAAAATCACCAATACTGCCCTTAATCTGAAGGGTGAGAATCAAGTCTGGGTTAAAGCAAGTGGGAGTGAGAGAAGTGAGTTTTGCATTTAAATTTTGTCTTTGCTTATCTTTGGACTTTACCCTTTGTCTTCAGTGACTGCCCCTCTTTCTCTGTCTGCAATGAATGGAGTGGAAAGAGTTGTAGCTTAGATGCAGCGACCTAGTAAAGTTTCAAGTTAAATTAATAGGCAGCCGGTCGCTCAGGAGTCCCTGATAATGGCTCTGTTAGCAGACATCTCTAACTAGAAAACAGTGCATCCCAGGGATGTCAAACCTTCAACTCTAGGGGAAAGCAAGAAGAAAGGGAGCAAACTCTGGAGACTGGGAAGAACTATGAAATTCAAGCAGTGAGAAGAATTCATCTGAAGAGATTTAAGAACTCATCTGAAGAGATTTAAGAACTATGAAATTCAAGCAGTGAGAAGAATTCATCTGAAGAGATTTAAATCTTACGGTAGTGCATGTGTTCCTATCATTGACTAGCCAAACTGACAGTTAAAACACTTTATGAGAAAATTTTAAAACACTTTATGAAAAACCAACAGAAGAAAAAAATTTATCAAGAGTTTGTCATTGGGCGCCTGGGTGGCTCAGACGGTTAAGCGTCTGCTTTCGGCTCAGGTCATGATCCCGGAGTCCTGGAATCAAGTCCCGCATCCAGCTCCCTGCTCAGCAGGGAGTCTGCTTCTCCCTCGGCCTCTACCTGTCTCTCTCTCTCTCCCTGTCTCTCATGAATAAATAAATAAAATATTTAAAAAAAAAAGAGTTTGTCATTGATTAATTCTAACCATGTAATTAAGATTTAGTAGTTAATATTTAGTATTTTTTTCTATTCAAGGCCATATATGGGTGATAAAAACAATTAATATACTAATGCCTGCCCTCAAGAAAGTTGTTACTGTAAAGGATGAGTGCTCAGATCATCCATAAACATCCCTTTAAAGAATAAAGCCTTCTTAAACTATTTAAACTCTGATAATTTTGCAATCAACATTTCAAGAAAACAACTAATGCAATAAAATGAAATACAGTGGTTTGTCAGTCAGTAATAGGGTGCTGCCTTAGTCTTCCCTAACTTTCTTTCTTTGTGTCTCATTCACCTTCAGATCCATTACACACACGCATGCACGCACACATGCACTCACACACACACACGTCCATCCTTCCCCGAGGTTCTATGCCTTAGACAATTTGGCCCTTACTCAAGTCTCCCAAATAGACACAATGCACTGATTATCTGTCACAACTGTCATTAATCATTAAGTAGTAATAGTGGGTCCACCAGACTATGGAGGATTTGTGCCCTTTGGAACCTGTACATGCATATATGTAGGCATTGGAAATGAGGTTTTTATTTAATTAAATGAGAGTTACTATTAAGTGACATATGCATGATTATGCCTGCCCTTTCTTTTCCCTTTTCTCCCAGGATGACTATCTAAAGATGGTTTATCTGCTTATAACCAGGTCAAACTTTTCTTAGGATCTATAAAAACTTAAATCCCTAAAGAACCACAGATATTTTTGAAAAGAAGTGTTTTTAGCCCTCTAAGGATCTTCCAAAGTATTTAATTTTGTTTGTTTTCCTTCAAGATCCACTCATTTTTTCAATCATTTTCCCCCCCGTCAATAATAGGTCTCCAAGTGGGATGGGGGGAAACAGAGGGTTTATACTCATTTATATTGGTGTTGCTTATATTGTTCTGCTGTTCTTTTGATACTAATTCCTTTTGTAGATTCAGGCAGAGTGGTTGTGGTGCTCGTTTTGTACGTTCAGGTCCAGATGGAGGTGCTGCCCCCAAAATGTAGTGGGATCTGATCAGCGTGGCTTCTATTTTCATAGAGTTTATTTTGCAAAGCTGTATTGCTCTGAGAGCCCCTGCTTTATTTTGTTTTTTTGTGAATCCATTCCATCATTTGATAATTTTGTAGTCTTGATTCTTTTTCACATATCTTCAAGGGAAACCAACAAGAAAGTAACAATGACAAATGGTTTTTAGTTTATGTGTTTAAGGACTGATCAGGTAGTGCCAAGAAAACATTATGTTCCTCTGTAAATGGAGTGACCAAGTCTTTAATTTCTCTAAAGTATTTTTAAAAGCTTTTGGAAGTTTACATTTAGAGGCTAATAAGAAGAACTGGTATGATTATTAACATCAAATCGTACTACTTTATGCTTTCTTTTAGCCTCTTGGTAGAAGAACTATTAATCATTTTAAAAGATAATAGCAATCATCCAGATGTAATGAACACCAGAGGACAAAATAACCATTATTATTAGGAATTTGAAGTTGTCTAGGGACCAGAGGTTAAACAAAGTTGAATCTGAAACACCATACATTTTATACTGGCTCATGTTATAACTGTTCTCATCAAATATTATTCTTGACACTCGTATTCCTTCTGTTCTTCCTCTTTTCAAATGCTCTGCATTTGAAAAATTTACTCTGCAGAATTTCTGTGAGTGGGTTTTCATTTGGTGTTGTGAGCTAAAGGTCTTCTCACAGGACATTCTTCTAAGTAAATATATAGAAACTGTATTCATACAGTATATTTTTAGCACATTATGAAAATAAAAAGAAGAGGTTAGATAGTTAATCTAAAATTAAAGAAAGTTTCAAAAGCTAAGTTAGAAATGTGAAAGAGAAGGGAGAGGAAATATTAAAAGAGACAGAAAGAAAAAGGAATGACATCTAGCTCCGCGAAGTAAATAAGTAAAGCTGAGGGAGATTCATGAAATGCATTCATGTATTATGACTGAAGAATGAGAAACAAGTATTTTTCCAGGTGCCAAAATGAAGTCACAGTGAAAAATGCTTTGGAATCATGGAAGAACTTAAAAAGTGTTGGCTATACTTCTTCCAGAGGAGGATAGATTAGCTATCACTGCCTAACAAAATACTACACAATTTAGTGGCGTTAAACAGTGAACGCTTATCCCACACAATTTCCGCAGGTCAGGAATCTGGGAGCAGCTTACCGGGATGGACCTGGCCAAGAGTCTCATGAAAGCTTGACAGGTGCTGGTACATCCACTTCCAAAGTGGCTCACGCATATGCCTAACAAGTCACGTCTTGGTGGTTGGCGAGAGGCTGCGCGCGGGCCCTGCCAGGTGGACCTCTCTATGGGCCATTTGAGTGTCCTTGTGACATGGCAGGTGGCTCCCCCCTGGGGATGATTTTGTCCCCCAGGAAACATTTGGCAGCGTCTGGAGACAGTTTTGCTTGCTGCAGCCAGAGCCGGAATGCTACAAGCATCTAGTGGTAGAGGTGGGGGATACAGCTAGACATCCTACAGGGCACGGGACAGTCATTCACAACAAAGAATTATTCAGCCAAAATGTCAATAGTGCTGAGATTGAGAAACCATACCCCGGAGCAACTGATCCAAGAAAGAGGAAGGTAGAAGCTACAATGCACCGAGAGTCAAATTGTCCTTTCTGCAGTAGCCTATTGATTATATAGGTCAGTCCTATATCTTGTGGGAGGGGAATACTCAGGGGCATAAATGCCAGGAGGCAAGAATTATTGGGGGCCATCTTGGAGGCTGGCTACCACAGAAGGACTTTGTGTGTGGACAGGATGGCATTATTTGGCTTAGGTGTTTCAAAGCAATTTTTTAATTAAAAAAAATGGATGTGAAATATTAATACTCCACAAGCCACTCTCTTTATTCTTTCCTCTATTTGTGTTCAAATATATATGTGTGTTTTTGTGGATGTAATTGACATTTTAGAGGCATTAAATCATCAAAAGCAAAAAACAAGGGAAATACTCGACTAAAATGTTAATGGGGAAGGAACAAGGAGCATGTTAAATTAAATGATGATGACTATGTGAATACCTGTAAGTTAATTAAAGGCCAACAATTTAAATGTAAAAACAATATGAAATTATCTCAATGAAGCAAACGTCCCCCAGCTACACTCCTAGCACCCTCTTTTAAAAGAAGCAGTATATATTAAGCAAAAGTATAAACTGGCAAAATAAGGAAGCTAAGTGAGAAGCTAGAATACATTACCCTCAGCTACATAACTTAAGACTTGCATTTAAATGGCAATCAGGTCTAATAGTAGCATACCTATCAAAGAATTCCTGGAGCTCTGTCTGCCTGGTTAACAAGGCATCTTGCAATTTGTAAGACCAAAAGCAAACATTTGTTCATGATAGACTTGATTTTTAGGCACCAAGAACCTACTAATAAAATAGAGAGTTGGAGTAGCTGCATGAGTAGGATCCCTTATTCTTCAGGGGCTAAGAAAATAATTTAAGATGTTCGGTTAGTTTTTTTTCTTATATTACTTTGGCACTTGAGCATAAATGCAAACCTTTTCTGTTCTAAGTTCATGAAGGAAAGATCAGGGACGCTTGGATCTCCAAAAAGATTGTTTTGTTTTTGTTTTTCTCTCTAATCAATCTCTACTGAACTGTAGAAAGAAATGCCTTATTTGAGCGGAAAAGGTTCAAGAGGGTTCCCACAGTGAACAATAGGAATAGACAATGAATGCAAAGCCAAGCTAGAGAAGAGAGGCGCAGCCACAATGCACATTATCCAATCCGACCTGTAGTGTACTTCCCTACTTAATCTGATTATTTCATCAAAGAGGATAATAGCAACCAGGTGATTAATTTTGCAATATGTTTCATGAATGCTTTACTCTTCCCCCTATGCTACTATTGCTACTTACTTCACATGAGTATTTGTGATAAAATATGGGGACAATCACAGTTTTCAAATTGTGCAGAGGAAGTAGCCTGAAATTCCATATTTTTTAATTCAATCATTGTATGGCTATTAAGGAATCATCATATTTATAAATGAAAGAATATATTTAAATACATAGACAAACGATCCTCAAATAATTCAATTCCATATTTTTTAATTCAATCATTGTATGGCTATTAAGGAATCAGATCATATTTATAAATGAAAGAATATATTTAAATACATAAACAAACTATCCTCAAATAATTCAGTTTAAATAAAACACAATGCCACATACATCTTCACTGCAGGCTTAAATACAAAGTAGATACGTTCTTTGCTCCTTTATTACGGTACCACCCAAGAGCAAAGCCTCAAAGCCACAGGCCTAGATGTCAGGTAATTTGCATTGTTCTAAATGCCCAACATATAACACCAAGTAATAAATAGTTGAAATTTCATTCAATAAAGAATGAGTGAATGAATCGATGGATGAATGAATGATTGCATAAATATATATGTTCTTACCGGTTGCCATTAGAATGCTTTAAATTTGTTAAGTACCAAATAAATACTTGATTTTCAATAATGACTTTAGGTAACTATTTAAAGAAAAATTTTGATAATGAGAATGAGTAAAGATATAAATAAAGGTGGAATTTTTATTTGGGAGGATATAATCATCTGCTCATCCTGGCTGGTGCACCTTGTGGTTCAAGGACCTGCATGTGGATATATTCTCTGTTGTGAAGGACGAGGAGACAAAGGGAAAGGAGTAGATTTCCTTAGGATACTGGTATCCCTGTTTTCTAGTTCTCTATTAAAATTCCTTAGCAAAAAAAAAAAAAAAAAGAAAAGAAGAAAGACTAAGGAGTGGGGAGAGAGACCTAAGCCTCCAGGATTCTGGAGAACGATTTTTCTCTGATAAATTATGTTTGATTTCTGTGAGCAATTTGGTCTTTGCATATTAAAAATTAAGAATATTATACAATTATGTTAGACTAACATGTATTTCCTAGAATAAACCTATTATTTGAAAATCATCTAAGTAAAATACATTTTAAATTTATATAGTTATTTTACAGTTTTTGTTAAGTTTATGTGGAATAATCCTGCATTTGTGATGACAGTTATATTTCTCCAGTGCATCTAAGGCTATACGTTTATGTCAAATAATTTTCTTCATCCAAATTTATTATTTATCTGTGTGGGGCATTTCTTTTCATTGGCTAGGACACAAATTCATTACACCTCCACAATATTTCTATTACCATGACCACAAATTGTTGTTAAGTGAAATGTCTGCTTTTAGACAGGTTGTAGTAGCTATAAGTAAGTGGAATATGCCTGAAACTGTATGTTTGTTTAGATTATACTTGTTTTAGATTAGACAAGACTCTATTAGGAGAAGTTATAATCATAAATAGGTTCCTAAAAATTGCATTTATATGTATGAAATATTATTCTCTTACACATTATTGTACAAATTACTGTATTTTCTGACATACTGTACACAGACCCTTGGTATTTTTCTAAAACATAGCCTAATTTAATAGCTCTTTAGCACTACCAAAGGACCTTTTTGATGCTATGCGTATAGAGAACAGAGAAGCACAAAAAAATCTCCAAAATAAATCAACATTTGTGCCTTAAGTTTTAAGCTAATATATAAGTAGTGAATGCATGTATTCCTTCATTTTATTGCATGTGTATTGACCTTTATGTGGCTTTTTTATGTGAAGAATTATATGGTTAAGTCTAAACTTCAGAAATTCCATTGCATCAATGTCTTTTTCAATTTAAGATTAAATTTGTTATATAACTAAAAAGAATATTGTATGTTGAGTCCAACAACCTGGGTTTCTTTAGAACTTTGTGAGTTTTGGTTTCCCTTCTGAGATTATTAATTACTTCATAGAATTGAAGATTAAATAAATGATTTGAAATATTATAATGAATTTTATAAATGTAAGTAATAACCTTCTGGTAAAAACTCGCTTACCTTTGCTTCCACATTTTCTTAAGTTTAAATGTTTGCCTTTTATTTATATTAGGTTAGCATATCAACTTTGGAACTATTAAACAGATATGTGAGATTCTTCTTAACTATCGCTTTGTATATAAATTAACTAATTATGAAATATGCTATTTTCAAAATTTTCAAATCGCAGCATCATTTAACGATTGGAGAAGTAATTAAAAAGAAATTGCTTTCCTTATCTCTTTATGGTGTACTTCATAGAAATGCTGTTTTTCCAGTGCTTTCTTGACCTTAAAAATTATTTATATTTTTTATATAAAAATTATTTACTTACAATTTTAAAATGCATACTTTATTTGTAAGAGTAGGGTTTAATCTTGCTAAGCTTTCAAATTTCTCCTAAGTAAGTTCTTGCAAATAAAAAACAAAGCAGAAAAACCTTTAGGAAAAAAACCTTACCTTGGCATTCATTGCACACATTCATAGTTATGACAATGCAGGTCATAAATAAATAGCCCACTTTCATTTTATAGTTAGGGTTTTAAATTTCTCATCTAGTCAAATGAAAAATAATTAATCGAAAATGGGAAAACTACTGTAATTTTTGTATTCTTGATGAATAATAAGTATTTGGTGTAGTAGCTCAGTAGGAAATTATTAGAAGAAGCAAATCGTGAAATAATATCATATAATGGGTCAAAATTATTTATATAGTTACCACTATAAGGATCAAGCATGTGGGTTCTTATTAATACACCATTAGCCTGGTCACACAATGAAAAGAACGAAAGGGCAATTTTGAATGACATTTCTATCAACTTGGGAACTGTCAACCTCTATTATGTCCTTGGGGCTTTGCACTTTTTGGCTTTCAGACATCTGTGCTGCCTTGAATGGAGGAGAATATTAAGAGTTCCAGTGGGTCTCTTGCTCTAATAAATGCTTTGGGTAGTCATTTTGCAGTACGTGCATGTAATAGTTCTTAGTGCTTAAAGCTAAGCATATGACATTTCATATGCTTCATATCCCATCAGCACCTACATCTGCATCATCTTCGTCAACACCATCATTCCCCCTACACGTACACACTCACGCTCTATTTCCTCTGTGCTCATAAATCTCTTCCCATGCGACTCTGGGAATATATTCCTTCCTCTCTTTTTTTCTGCACAGTCAAGTGAAACAACCACCTTAATTTCTCCAAGTCTCCCCTCAAAACTTTTGCAAGAGTTGTGAATACTGTCCAAGGAAGTTTTCAGGCTGTCATGACAAAAGCCAGTAATTTCATACAGAAAATAGTAAGCAGATACATCTGATAGAGGGAAAAGGGTCTAGAATATTTACGGCTGCATAGAAAACAGTCAGTAAACCTCCTATCTGACTGGATATTTAGGCTGAATTAACAAGAAGAAAATCTGGATCCTAATCTTTAGTGGCCTACTGAATGTCAGTAGCATTTAGTTTATTATGCATAAGCATGTTTTCCTTTATTATTATTAGCATATGTTATGCTTTGTTAAAATTTTAAGGATTGAGATAACATTATGCTATTTTTTTAAGGTTTATTTATTTGAGAGAGAGAGAGCTCATGGAGGAGAACGAGCCAGGGGGAGGGGCAGAAAAAGGGGGAGAAGGAGAGAAGCAGATTCTGAGCGGAACGGGACATGGGGCAAGGTCTCACGATCCATGAGATCATGACCAAAACCGAAATCAAGAGTCGGATGCTAAACCAGCTGAGCCACCCAGGGGCCCCAACATTATGTATTTTTTTTAATGCTATCTCCCTATATTGAGGAAGTTTTTTAAAAAGGTTTTGAGGCTTAATAATCTTTTTTTTTTTTTTTTAGTTTTTCTCCCTTTATATTGTATAAGGTGTGGCTCTCAAATGTTAGTCTGTATCAGAATCATCTGGGAATGCTTATTAAAATGGGTTGCTAGAACCCACCTCCAAAGTTTCTAGAGTAGAGAATTTGCTTTTCTAATAAGTTCCCAGGTGCTGTTGGTTCTGATCCAAGGATCACATTTGCGAACTACCCATCCGTACTGCAGTGTGGGGGGAAAAGGGCACAATACCTCTAGGTTTCTGTCAACCATTAACATCACGTATAAGGATTATGGCTCACCAGCTCAACCAAATGTTCTAGACTAAAAGGTCTAGGAATAATTTTGCCCCTGCAGTTTTTAAAATGCTAAAGTAAACTTTTCTTAATTGTATAGTGAACCAGTCATGGAATTAGCTTACCTTCCTTTCTTCTAAGACCATGAGTCCATATAAATTTGGTATGATGGTTATCAACTTACTACACATGTAATGTGATCCTAGATTACCATTTGAATTCTCATAGATTTTCAGATAGCTGTTCTTTTTTTCTGAAACAGAAAACAGAAAAAAAAGTGTTAAAGAGTAATTTCTTCTTGTCTGTTCATAAGTTTCCTAAGTGCAGCTAACCATGGAATTTAATAACAATAAACCACTTTAAAAATATAAACTTTAAATAGATGTCATATTATGCTATTTTACCATTTTTATAAAGTGATTTCAATGGTTTTGGTAGCTATATATATTAAATTTTGTACACATTAATATATGTTTCCATGCCATCAAATCACACCATTTGAATCTAAATTGTTCCACTTTCAGCAAGTTATCCTGCTACTACCGGTAGATATTTTACATTCTTAACTCATGAAGATAGAACAGTAGCTAAGTGGAAACTAAATTTTTATTCTACAATAACACTTTGTAAACTTGTAGATATTATAAACAATAAGGTTTAGCATATGACATGATATTTTAATTTTACAGCACAAAAAGAAATTAATATCTCTGTGATAAAAAAGTGAGGTAACGTTAATATTATCTGATTCTAATAAAGGATGTGGTAGAAACTTTAATGATAATTGTATACACAAATTTTATGTATGAAATTACACAAGGGCTAATATAGAAAGGTATAAAATAGAATGTAAACTACATAAACTTGACCTATTCAAGTAATGAACAATTCACCCTATGTGCTGGATCAACCACATAAAGATCTTCATTCCACAATGTATTGATTGTGGTATACATTGTAAGGAAAATCTGGAAAACAAATCTAGATTTAAAAACGTAATGCTAAGTGTTTAGAACAGTGTCGCATATAAATAAATAGTACATATTGGTGTATGTCGATTATGTTTATTTTCATTTTTAGATCAATTCCAAAACTGTTTCTGTGAAACCTAGGAGAAAAGATTATTTTCTAAGAAAGTTAGAAAGTTTCCTTCTTTTTTTTTGTATTTAATTTGGAGAGGAGTTCTGATCAGAGGTACACACCATTTAATTCCTCCATCATGGATATTCCAGGTACTCTGTCTAAACAGCAGGGTACAAAGGTGCTTGGGATTCAACCCCTGTTCTTCGGTGGTTGAAAAAAGCCTACCTACATCATAATTTTATATGAATTATGTAATTGTCTCTCAATAGAACTGAGTAGTACAAGGAATAGCTTAAGACTATTTCTTACAGATCACATCAGTTATATACTTTCTGGATAGTTGAGTGCACGTGTACTTATACTAAAGGTTTTTCATAATATGTAGTTAAAAGTGACATTGTTGACAGCTAACCAAACATTGTAATGTACAGGTTGAATGTTAAGATCACTGATTGGTAGAGTAATTTTATGGGAAATGACAGGCTATATACCTGTGTTTTTCTAGGCATTTTTGATCAGCCTTGCCTTATCACAGCTCATGTTCTAATGATCATTGCAGGATGAAGTGGCACAGCCACTGAACCTATCAGCTAAACCCAAGACCTCTGATGGCAAATCACCCACATCACCCACCTCTCCCCATATGCCAGCTCTGAGAATAAACAGTGGGGCAGGCCCCCTCAAAGCCTCTGTCCCAGCAGCATTAGCTAGTCCTTCAGCCAGAGTTAGCACAATAGGTAAGTTCTGTTTCTTTTGTTCTTGCTGATTTTCTGTTTATGGCAATTGAATGAAATCATCTTTTAATGGCAAATCACGCATACCCTGTGCATGGTTTTAGTTCCGTAGGAGAGTTTCAATCTGATGAACCTCGTAGGTGTGTTTTAAACATGCAAATGAAATTTATAACTGAAGTCCAAGTTACAATGTCCCCCTGAAAGCTAATTGAACTGGTTATGTTTGTTGATGTAACAAATGTTCTTAAGTTTATAAAAAAGAGGCCTAAATGACTTAATCACAGAGAGCAATGTTTCCAGAATGTTGTTGTTAGGTGACTTGCCTTTCCCATCACTGAAATATATTTTTGTGTTTTTTGATGTGTACAAACTATACATAATGATAAAATACATTCTACTTAGATCAGCAGTCACCCATCAGGATATGAAGTTTGTTCAGTTCCATACTGCTTGAGATTTACTTGAATACACCGAAGTATTATAAAAATTACGTAGCTTCATTTCTCCATAATTGTCATTTTGGTAAAGTAAACACTAGAAAATGCTTCTATAAGCTAACTTTTTAAAAATTCCAATAATTTTTACTTCAGTAACACATAAATTAGACTGTAAACCCTTACTTCAACCTACATTTATTGATATGTTTATCACTTGCATAGAGTTATAAGGAGGCTAGCACTGACAAACCTTCAAGGAGCTCAGGGTTTAATTAGGGGAAATGTTATCCCTCTTATAGTACTAGTCAGCCATGGGAAGTGCTATTTCAGATACAACCTTGTAATCAAAAAGAAGAGTGTTGGATTCTATTTGGGAAGGATCAAGGAAGGCCAAGTTGGCAATAGCCTAATTCGAGTGGAGTCTTGAGGAAAAGAGACATTCCTCCGCATTTTAGCCTTTAAGAAAAAAAACCAGAGTAAAATAGCATGTTTTTGAGAAATGCACTGATTTGGCTAGAATATAGAATGAATGTGTAGTGAAAAGTGATCAGGGCTAAAACTGAAAGGAGCAGATGGAATCTGGCTGAATGCTATCCTAAGAAATTTTGAATTTTTCTCCAGACAGCAATCTGATCAGAACTTTAAGAAAGAAGAGTATTGGCAGCAGGAAGAGATAGGAATCTGGGAAACCATTGTTTTAGTGTAGGACAAGAGTTAGTTACATGAAATAGAAATAAGCAATGATAAAACAAAGGAAGGAATAGATTGAAGAGATATTAGTAAAGAAGACTTGATGTAACCTATCCTCAATAGAGACTACCTGGTGAAGTTCAAGTTGGAGACAGAGGAATCTAGGATTTTGAATTCATAAAATAAGAAGGATAATACCTCCCTTAACTGTGAAAGAGAAGACCAGAGTGGAAGCAGATTTGGAAGACATAAATATAAAAATGTAGTAAGCGTTGAAACACAAGGAGCAATTTTGGTAGAGATATTCAGGAGGAAACTATAAACGTAAGTCTGATATGTAAAAGGGTGCTAGCATTTTAGATGTAGAATTATATATGATATAAGGGGATGAAGAGTACACCTATCATGATGAGCACAGAGTAATGTATAGAATTATTAAATCACTATATTGAAACTAAGTATAGAATTATTAAATCACCATATTGAAACTAATATGACACTCTATGTTAGCTATACTAGAATTAGAAGAAAGAAAATGAAAAGATATATGCACCTTTAGAAAAAAAGGAAGTTCAGCAAAAAGAGTGTGTATAATAAGAAAAGAAGTGGGATAAAGAATCATAGGTATTACCTACTGTATTAGTTATCTATTACTGCAGAGCAAATTAACCTAAAATTCAGGAGCTTAAAATAACCAACATTCATTATCTTGGTTTCTAAGGGTCAGAATTTGGAAGCAGCTTAGCTGGGTAGTTCTGGTGTAAGGCCTTATGATTGTAATCAATGTGTTAGGCAGGGCTATAGTCCTCTGTGGACTTTATTAGCATTTTAGATGTAGAATAGATGCTCTTGTTCAAGATGTCTCACTCACATGGTTGTCGGCTAGAGGGTCAATTCTTTGCCTTGTGAGTCTTTCCATAGGATTGCTCCTTGCATGGAAACTGACTTTCCCGAGAGTGGGTGCTCTAAGAGGGTAAGCAAACAGAAAGCCACAGTGCCTTTTATGACCTAGTCTTGAAAGTCACACAGAGTCCAGTCTGCTTTACTCTCTTCATTGTAAGAGAATCACAAGTGCAGCCCAACTCAAGGGAAGGGGAATATCAAAGTATTGTTGGGCACATTTTAAAACCAGCACACTTTCTTAGGGGGAAAACTGATAAAGAACAAGTGACTATGTTAGAATAAGAATGAAGATAGGGCAGTGTCATGCAGGCCTAGGAAAAATGAAAGTTTCAAAAAAGAAGGGGTTATTTAATGGTGTCCCATTTGGCGGAAAAGTTAAAAAAGAAAAGAAAAAGAAAAGCCTTATGATTTAGCTGGAGCTCATGGAGAGGTAAACTCTGACAGAGAAGTTTTAGGAGAATGCCTTAACAGAATTTCAATCGCAATGGTTTGAAGACTATGAGGAGAGAAAATGCAGTTGATCTATAGACCAGTCTTTTTTGTAAGCTTGGTGTTGAGAAGTGATTATTTTAAAAGGACTGCGTAAAGACAGGTTTTAAAATAGGGCAATCATTCATATATATATGACTATATATATATGTGTGTGTGTGTGTATATATATAGTCAAAGGGAAGAAGAGTCAGAGATGAAGATATGAAAGAGAGGATGGATGATGATGGAATAAGACAAGAGATCATGAGAAAGGATTAACCTTGGAAAGGAACAAAGCCCCTCTTTTTTCTGAGACTGAACAAAACAAAGGAAAAAAAGGGATAAAGTTACAGAGAAATTGTGGGATGGACCAAAAAAAAAAAAGCTGAAGGAATGTATTTCAAATGCTTCAGTCTCCACAGAGCAGAATTCCAGATTATTTGCCAAGAGGAAGTCAGTCTGGGGCAGTGGGACAGCAGTAAGAGCAGACACTGTGAAAACTTAAGTTTTGAGAAGTTTGAAAAAGGTTGGGGTACATGTCCGCTTTTTATCACTATGCACCACTCTTTTATGGCCCAACTCAGTCACTCCCCTCCACATCCTAAATGGACTCCAAGATAAAACTTGCTTTCATGTCCTAAGTATGTAAAAGAAAGAATATTTTATTTGGCAGGAATGATTCACTTACAAAATAGACATGAAGGCTTATAAATATCACAGTGCTGGTCTATGAGCTACTTTTGTAATGTCACCAGAACTAGAATATTTAACAAAATAACGGATAGATTTGCATTTTTATCATATGAGAATTTTTTACTTCAGCATTCCAGGGATTAAGTATGACAAAATATTTTAGAAAGGCAAAAATGTATTTAATGACATTTATCATCTGACTTTCTCTACTACTAAAACTTCCCTTAGTTTTTTTTTTTCCCCTGAAAAATCCCTTCACCACATACCCATCCACACATCCCTCATAGTTTCCAAGGATTTGAGGCCACTACAATTTACTTTTCTCTTTTCAGCAAATGCAGATGTTGAAAGCTGAAACTGTAATGAGTAATAATGTAGTTGGATAAAAGCTGTGCACATTAATGGTGCTGTAAAGGTCACCCCTGAAAGAAGAATTAATGTGTTATGCCATTAATAAACCAAGGAAAACTGTGAACTAAAAGATAACTTAAGTTATCGTTAATGACATGGGCTCTTTGCTATATATCTATTAGCTACAAATATAGAAAGTGAGTTTTTGAGGTGGGTGACCAATATTACACTGTATTCTGTAAGAATGCCTTTGATATGGTATGCAAAGGATAGGATGCTCCAAAAGAAAGGGAATCCTTAAAGGGTATGAATAGTTCAGAAGAATGATGGATAAGTTTAGAAGCTTCTGACTGAATGTTATCTTCCTATTATTGGCCTTTTTCACCTATATTGTACATAGGTATAGTACCTTTAACAATTTTCAAAGCATTTTTAATCTCTTTCTCACTGAAGCTAATTTAGAATTATAGACCCTAAAATAGATAGAGCAGATATTCCTATTATCCAGTCAAAACTTGTTATTTTACAGATAAGGAATTGGGGCCTAAGGAGGCTAAGTGCTTACCCAGGGATTCTAAGTAAGTTCCCGACACAGGGTAGACAGTTCTGTGACTCTGTGTTTATTTCCTCTGTTTTAATTTCAAGGAAACAGCTATATGAAGACCTAGTAACTTGCTCAAACTCACAGCCAGGGGTGGTTGAGGCCAGAGGATTCATGGTCTCTGGTTGGCATGCTCCCTTTTCAGCTACTGCCTGTTGGTAGGCTTGCTGCGCTAGATGCTCTTCTTAGTCATTTATCTAGCCTTTCACTTGTTCACTGGATAAATGAGTATTAAATATCTTCCCTATGCCATAGATTTTGCAGGATGGTGAGCAGATGGAAGTCTGGAGGATGAGCAGATGAACGTCTTGGGCAGAGGCTTTAGATAGCCTCCAGTCTTGTTCTATTAAGTCTTTGGAAGATACTAGAATGTATTATCCTTACCCATTATTCTTCAGAGGCATTAACACATGAAAAGTAAAACTTTACTGAGCAAATGTAGTAGACTCACATTGATTCAGTAGAATGAGGGAAAATATTTTCCAGTTCATCAATTTGGTACTTTATTTCTACAACTTGCTAATTTAAAATACAATGGCATGAAGGAGGATATTACCTTGATGTTTCATTAGTTTACAATTTTAATCAGAAAAACTTCTATGAGGGTAGGTTGTTGAACAAAAATACTGTAATAGTTTCATAGAAAGGTAGTGGATTGTCAAGAAGTTGAGGGTATTATTCAACATCTGGCAATTAACATTTGCATAGAACTTTACAATTTACAAATTGCTTTCACATTTATAATCTAATTCTTGTGAGTTTTCACAGATGAAGAAATGGCTACATATCAGGGTGCCAAAAATTTGATGATGATAAGTGACCTCAACAATAGAAAAAAATCAGTATTTGTTGAAAATGACTTGAAACACATGTGCCCTTACTTTTACTTCTAGCTGAAAAGTCCTATGTAAAACAAATATGTAGTAAATAAGAATTTGTATTGCCTTCATAGCACCTGTTAAATCCATGAGTTCAATAAATCTGTGTCATTACGGTACAGGCTTCCATCGATGTGATGACATAGATAATCAACTTGGAATTATAAAGGTAGATACTTTCAACTTAGAAATATGCATTTATTCCTTCAACAGACCCTGCCATGCGCCAAAGGAATAAAAGATTGAAAATTTTAAAATGCCCTCAAGTAGTTCAAAGACTGGTGTAAAAGACAAACTTAAGACAAATGGAAGACAATGTGACAATAAAAGCATATATAAGGTTTTAAAGGAGCATAGCGATGAGAAGTTCTAATGTTGCCAAGGAGCATGCCTGGGCTGTATCAGGGAAGTCATTATAGAAGAGGTGACATTTGAATAAAGTCCCAAACACACTAGAAAGAAAGAGTATTTCAGTAAAAGAGAAAAGCTTGGAAGACAGAGGTGGGGGTGGGAGGAGACAGACCAGTGCTTGGAATAGGAAATAGTCTTATGCAGCTTAAGCACAGAACTCTGGAGAGACTAGCAGGAAGTGACGCGGGAAAGATAAGCAAAATGGATATCATGAAGAGACTTTTAGGCCATTGTAAAATGTTTGGAATTTATCCCAGAATGACATTTTTGGGGGAACATTACAGGGTTTCTTGTTCCAGTATATCTGGGAAAAACTGCATGCTTTTGTTATCTTTTGAAGACTCAGTGCACACTAACATTATCAAGATCTTGGGAATTATGCAATGAGAAACCTTTGTCACATTAATTTAGTATTTCCCACACTTATTTGAACATGGAATTATTTTTTCACAGAATATTACATCTCATCTTATGCAATGCTCCTTTAAGCACTAAGGTATGGAGCGATGGGTTTTTAATCAGGTAAAGTGATGTGATTCATATTCCTTTCAGGGAGATATTTTGAAATGCTTTACCTGGAAGCAGATAAAGGAAATAGATTTGAGGAGTGTAAGCCTGAAGATAGGGAAACCAGTTAAGAGGTTAAGACATTGGCCCAGGTGAGATATGAGGGGCCTTTAGTGAAAGTGGGGACCATGAAAATGAAGAAGACACACATTTGAAAGCTGAGGAGGAAGCATGACTGTCACAACTTGGTTGTCTGTTATATATATATGGGGTAAAGAGATCTCTTAGGTGACCCCCAGGTAACTGAATGGGCCACTGGAAAGGGATATGGAATGTAGAAAGAACAGAATTCCATGCTAGATACGCTGCATTTCAGATACTTATGAGACGTTCAAGTACAGAAGCTTGGTAGACAGATATGTGTATCTAAAAATCAGGAAGGATTTGAGGCAGACAGCAGATATTTTATAGTACTTAGGATTACCCCTTGACTCTTCGAGCAGGCTTAGACCAATTGTGGTATTTGGTTTCTAAGGCTGCTGCAACAAATTACCATGAACTGGGTCACTTAAACTAGAAATTGATTGTCTCACTATTTGGAGGCTAGAAATCCAAAGTGAAGATGTCAGCAGGTTTAGTTCCTCTGGAGGCTCTGAGAAAGAATCTGTTCCATGCCTCTCACCTAGCTCCTTGTGGCTACTGGTAGTCGTTAGTGTTCCTGGCTTAGGATGATGAATAACTCCAGTCTCTGCCTCCATATTCACAGGGTCTTCTCCCCTGTGTCTCTGTGTCAGATCCTCTCTCCTTTCTAAGAACACCAGTTATTAAATTTAAGGCCCACCTGAAATCCAGGGTGATCTCATTTCAAGATCCTTAATTACATCTGCAAAGACTCTATTTCCAAATAAGGTCACATTTACAGATACCAGGTTTAGGCCATGGACATATCTTTTTGAAAGACACAATTGAACGCATTATAAGTGGTTTCCCGTGTTTCCTTCTGCCTTTTAACAGTTTCTTCCCTTCTGGAGCAGCTAGAACTCTTTCTGTTTCGATTTTATCCTAAGATTGCTCATGAGTTTCCTAAGCTGACAATGGAATTTAATAACAATAAGCCACTTTAAAAATATAAACTTTAAATAGATGCCATATTATACCATTTACCATTTTTGTAATGGAACAAATGTAAGGTTGATGGAAGAGTTAAATGAAATAACACAGGTTATTTCCAGGTTGTCCCTTTTTTTTCTGTGCCTGAAAATATATAAAAGGGGCCTTTTTAATTTTGAGAATTTTGTTGGTAGTGATTAAGAAGAAACACCAAGGCATAAAAAATCAAACTGTGGTGAATTTAACAAGGTTACAGAATCTTGCAAATTTCTTTTTTTTTAAGATTTTATTTATTTGAGAGAGAGAATGAGAGAGGGAGAGCATGAGAGGGGGGAGGGTCAGAGGGAGAAGCAGACTCTCTGCCGAGCAGGGAGCCCGATGCGGGACTCGATCCCGGGACTCCAGGATCATGACCTGAGCTGAAGGCAGTCGCTTAACCAACTGAGCCACCCAGGCGCCCAAATCTTGCAAATTTCTTACGCTAAGAATCCCTAATCTACATTTCCCAAATCTCATTTGAAGTGCTAACTGGAAGCCATATTGACCATTGCCTTCCCACTTCCCTCCTTAGATTGAGGCTCACCAAACCTCTCCTAAGTACATACCCACCTTCTGATCCTATCTTATGATGCAGTTGGTGCCTATATATGAATGCAAGCTGAATAAAATCTATCAAGTAATCATTTGGGGGTTTGTATGGCATGACTCCCTTTCCTTGAACCTCTGTACCAACAAGAAATTATACCCCTTCACGTATTTTATCATTATGGTCAAAGTCATACAATAAGACTGCTGAGGGTGAACATATAGAGAAAATGAAAGAGAAAAGAAAAGAAAGGAATTAACATCTTCTGCTGCCTCCTCAGGTACCAGGTGTTATGTACTCCTTCACAAGATGTGTTATTTTGTTTAATTCTTCCATCAACCTGACATTCATTTTGCAGTTGATGGGAATGGAAACCCAATGAGATTGTTATAATTTGGCAAATATCACACTTCCCAAGAAATAGAAACCCAGACCCATCTGCATCCAGTGCCTAAATCCTATCTATTTCACTATGCCCTTTTGTAAGTAAACTGACAGTGAATAACTTTCATGGACCATTTATTATGCAAGACTGTATTAACTCATTTATGTTATCTAGTGAATGTTATCTCCATTTAACCAATAAGATAATTGAGATTTTAAAAGGTAAAACAACATGTACAATTTATAGAGCTCGTAAGTGGCAAAGTTACGGTTTTAATTCAGACTTTTCCAACTCCAAAATGGCAACTTTTTCTGAAGATTGTAACTGTGGACCAAATCTAAGGAGGAGATGAAGAACAGATCTCAGGCAAGGCTATGAAGCTGGAGGAGGCAGAGAGGAAAGGGGATCCCATGTTATGATGAGAAACAAAGAAGAAAGGAGTTTCTATAATGAGGGGATTGTCAGTGAGGTCATTCTGCAAGTCATGGCAAGTGTCCCTTGGATTTGGCGATTTAAAAGAACAAGGGCAGCAGAAGCAAAATTGTAGCAGAAATGGAAGAGTGAGGAAGGAATGAGAGAGTATGATAAGAATCTTAGAAGATAAAGAGAGTTGGAAAGAGAGGGCAACACAAAGTTGAAAGAAACTTTATTTGCTCATCTCAGGTGGAAAAACTTTAGTACTTACAAATTGAAGTGGTAGAGATGGTGAGGAAGTTCAGATCTGGATGACATAAATGTGAAAGAGCATGACCAATGGAGACATATAGAAATCTAGAGCACGAGTTGAGGGGATTTGCCTTGAATCAAAGTAGGGGCACCATTTTCACTGAAATAGGAGGAGACAATGGGCAGAAATGGAGACAGATTTGAAACTAGCATGGGGTAGGAGTCGGGGTGGGGGTGGGGCAGGAAGGTGAGAGCTCAGCCTTATCGGTCTTTCCAAAATCGGAGTTGAAGCCATTTGGCAGGAGAGAGGGAATCAGCAAGATTGGTAATTTAGTGACTGTGATGAGAACAAAATGGGAAGAACCAGCACACAATCCTGTTATGGTTCAACTCTGTAATATATAAATGGCCTTAAAATTTAACACAGCAGATACAAATGTTAGATTTCATAGAGCATTTTAACTAAAATTCAAGAGTCTCTAAAAGCAAGAAGGTTTATTTTAAAGTGGACGCCTATTTCCACCTGCATAGGAACACACACCTCAAACTGGAAATAGACATTATGGAACATATGTCTGTCAGTTATTCACCCCCATATAATTTGCATCCCTTTTGAATCTATATTAATCATTTTTCCTGCACAACGTTATCTTGGCAGCACCTAAAAACATAAAGAATTCATACTTTTATTCAACGCCATGTGCCAAACCACTTCAAAATGTATTTGTGCTCTGGAGGAGTTAAATAGACTGCGAAAATGCATAATGCCAAGTTGTACATAAACAGGGGTTAGAGCATAGGAAAATCAGGCTGATCCTCTTAAGATCTTTTACTAAATGAACATATCCTGAGACCATCACTGCCCTATACGAGCCGTATTTCTTTCTAGAGTAGTAGTGTACATGAACAGAATCAGTTCAAGAATGATATATTAAGAAGGTTGTTCAGGAGAACCAAGACAGGATGCTGAGGATAATAGAAGGTTAAAAACAAACATAATTTAAAGTAAGCATTAACCCTAAAGGTTTGACCTAGGTCTAAATAGTTTTTCATGATTCATATTGTATTTGTAATGAGCAAGGATGTTTTGTTCTTTGAATATGTTCCAATGAATTTAGCTCTGAAAAGCAAAACCTATAGTCGCTCTCAAGGCTCCTCTTGCTGTCTCCTACACTGGGACTTATCTTTCTGCTTCAAGGAGATCAGAGGATGAGGTCTAGTCTGTGCATATCGGGGGGTGGGGGGCGCGGGGAAGCACGGATCATTTTGAAAATCTCCAGCACTGAAGCACTGTACTAATCTGACACCAGCTTCTTCAATAGAAATGTTTAAGCAGCAAGAAAGTATTTTATGTTTTTTGGCAATCAGCAGATCAGATAGAAGAGTCTAGCAATACGGCGAGGATGTGTAATCTGACATGATTAGACAAGGCTCTTTAGTACCAGAACATTCATAATTGAGACAAAGAAAGAGTATTAATAACACTTTCCTAACACGGCAGTTAGCCATTTTATATTTCCTTTCTTTAATCTTAGTGTTTTTCAACAAATCATGGGATTTAATAGCGTGTTTTGGCAGATTAGAGGATTTATGGCCCAGATGTTTTTTGTTCTAAAAATGGATTAGGGTGTAAAGTTTGCTGGAATCCATGGAACATGTTGAGGCAAGCCGGTCATTTTATGTGTGATTAGTGCCTGCCTTCTGTCTCACAGTCCCTCCATCTGTCACAATTCACCAATGGATCTGGTTAGATTTAGCCTCTGTCACAAACAAGTCCCTTTTCTGGGCAATTTCATATTATAGATTCAGTTTATGCCATTTTATGCCCTACTTAAAAGATAGGGAGAGTGAAAGATGATATATTAGCTTTCCTTTCAATATTTACAAAACAGTCTTTTCCCATCGGTATTCTACCTAAAGTCGTGCAGACGATCATAATAATGTGCATCAAATAAATAAGTGACCAGTGTTAAAATTAAGTTAAAAAAATTAGTGTTGCTCCTTATACCTGTTATTCTTTAAAAGAAATATTTTGACAATTTTTTTTTTTTTTACTTTGGATTGTGGAGCTGTAGACGCAAATTGGTCATTTGACCATCTTATTAAGAGTGTGAATTAAGTGTGACTGTGGCTTTCAGTAGTCACAATTTCTTACCATACAATTCACAGGTGCTTGGTTCCATTCTGTGCTTGAAATTTGGCCCCTTAACTCTTACAAGTTTGTATCCAGAGCAAATCACTGCCACCTGTAGTTTATTTCACCATCAGTGGAATTGGGGGTGGGGGGAGGATGACGATCTTCTTTTACTTAGTTAATAATGATTTATTCTTTCTGTATATAACAACCCTAATAGTGCTATATGCAAACTCTAAACTGATCTTTCCAATACGATGAGAGTGTCAATAATTAGAGCAATAATCATCAATACCTCCATCCTATGGTAACATTCAAATGATCCTTACATTAAAAAAATCAAAGATAGGTTTTATTTTTGCACTACAAAATATTCAGATAACTGAAAAAAATTATATTTAAACTTCTTTCCAAGCATATGGAAACAACTATATTTGCCTTAAATATTACGTTTGCATTACAGATGCTTGGCACCACGTTCACGTATGACTGTATGAATCAGGCATTATCAATTACTCATTCATTCATTCATTTTAGACTCATGAAATTGAGAAAGTACTATATGCCAGCCACTAGCCATTACCCCCCCCAAAAAGACATGAATTTTATGGTTAAAGGTTAACCTATCCATGCATTTGTACCAAACATAGCCTTTGTTCTGTCACATCTTCAGGTTATTTAAATGACCATGATGCTGTCACCAAGGCAATCCAAGAGGCTCGGCAGATGAAGGAGCAGCTTCGGCGGGAGCAGCAGGTGCTTGACGGGAAGGTGGCTGTTGTGAATAGTCTGGGTCTCAATAACTGTCGGACAGAAAAGGTTAGTTCATAAAATAACTGACTTTCCAAAACTGCTTAAATTGCCTAAATGCTTTTTTTTTCCTTTGTTTTCTCTCTTCTCACCACCTCAGAATGAGGGTTCTCCCTCCCTTTTCCCCCCTCTCTGTCAGGAGTACAGAAATCTTCATGCCCATCCTAATCAAAACCATCTGGAAACGAGACGAGTTATAATTCTCTTCTATCCATCTCCAAACCTTATTGACAATTAATATCCCCCTTCCTGCCATCAGTTTGCATTAAAATGGAATGGCATTTGAAATATCTGAGTCTGAGTGAAAGTTTTGCTTTACAGAGATGCTTAACTTGTATTTGGGGATGAGCTGGATTTGAAAATGCTGAATCTTCTTTAATCAGCATAAGCTTGGATGATACCCATGCTCATAGCCTAAGTAACTAGGATCCTGAGCCTGTCATAATATGTTTCCAATGCAAAGCGCTGTCAAGTTTTAGATGACTGCACAATTGGAAATTTTGATTTTATTATAAAACAAAATGTGCTTTTTAAAACTTGGACATTATTATTATACCTAAGCCCAATGAAACTGCTGAATTTATTTGAGATGTAATAATTTCAAACTCCCTTGTTGAAGCTACACTGTATTTTACTCAGAAAAAGAGTATGTTGTTGCAGAATGCTTGGAGTGATGTACTTATCTTGGTCATATTTGATATTTCTGAATTGAAATTTTAACATGTTACTGGGTCTTGTTTTCATAATCCTGTTGCTAAAGAGATACAGTAAATCAGAGAAAAAAAATGATCAGCTACTTAGCAATAACTTGAAAGTTAACCATCATGGGAAGTTCACGAGACAAACAGCAGTGTCCAGAATGAGCAGCTTGCTAATTGGGTAGCTTTCTGGTTCCCCAGGTTTTATATGGAATTTGATGTGCAGTCCCTAAGAAGCTCACAATCTGCATAGTGGAGGTGAAATCTATGTGTGATCCCCTCACAACTGTACTGTTCCTCTGGTCCAAACATGGGTCAAAAGGATGGAGAAATGACTCCAATTCCGCTCTGTTTCTGGAGGGGAGTGCAGAGTGTGGTTAGGGATGCATCCCTGGCAGGCACACAGTGCAGGAAGAGCGATACTGGGGTGCAGCGAGGAGGGAACAAAATTTTTCTAGCTAAGCACCAGAAGGGAAGGGGGAAAGCAAAGTGACAGCTCCAAGAAGGAATGATAGCAAGCATAAAGGAATTTATATTCAAATATTTAAACATTCTTGAAAGGATGCTTGAACAGAAATTCCTTTTCTCTGCTCCCCATGTAGAAATGAGTTTAACACTCAGCCAGATGCTAATGCAAAGTGACTCAAGCTATTCCTCGCAAGCATAGCTAAATTGCCGTTATTTGTTAAGCGCATTGAATTCAGCTGTGGATACAGCAGTTGGTTGCATTCAGCGAGCATCTGTACCCTCTTTTTTTTTTTTTTAATCCTCCAAAGCAGAGACAACTCTACCTATCTCCCCCCTCTCCTCCCCTGTGCTGGCTGGGAATTGTCAAGTGACAACCGACCAAATCCTTTTGGACAGGAAGCCTTCATCCTGACTTCTCTATACTTGCAAAACAGGCCTTGTGGTTGGATCAGGGAGCCCATTAAAAGCACTTTGATGGTATGGAAATTCATCTTCATGAAGCTCCTAGGCCCCTAAGCAGCATGCTGTTTAGCTGTGGTTACAGATCACTCATTCAGATCGGAGGGCAATAATTGTGCTGACGGCTTGTAAGGCAATGGAAGTACATAAAATAATCCTGGGCCCTCCACCATGGCACTGCGAGTTAATCTTCTCTAATACAGATCAGCTGTTGTTCTAACACATGACTTTATGCCGGCTCCAGTGACTCCGCTCGGCCTTTTGATTAAGTACCAGGAGTGGCGCCGTCTGCATTCACTTTACGCCATAGTTGTCCGTCGTGAGGGGACTTTATTTCCACGTCTCGTTCCTTCTCCACAATCAGCCTTTATGTTATTTCTCCGATTAGCACCTTCTCTATCTGTGTTGCAGGAGGGAGAGTTGCCTCTTGTCCAACAGCACTGCCTTCAATTTCCCCTTCTCCTTTCTAGCATTATAACTTTTCAGAAATCTGTTTTTGGAGTCATACCTGCCAAAGCCTGTTGGCCAATTAAGATGTCTCCATTCTCAAGAAGGCTGTCATCCCCATATCTCTTCACCATGCCCATTTGATGCAGTTGAATTACGTCAACTACAGTCTTATATTTTCATGGGTTTTTAAGTGAAAATCTTAAAATATGGAATGAAACAGTTCCATTATTGTAATAATATGGCAGACTTCGGTAAGGTGTAAGTAAATCTTTTCAGCAGAAGGATCTGAATGACACCTTGATACCTGACAATGAAGGTGTGATTTTTGAAGCTCTCTGAGAAGCAGGTGTTAACTGTGGTTGCCTTTTCCTGTTGAACTAGCTTGGGTGCCATTTCTATAAGATTAATGATCTATGTGCAACTCATGGGTATGAGATAATGTCAAATTTATATCCTTTAATTAACACCTGCTACCTATGACGGGCAGTATTGTGTACTTGAGATACTCTATTGAACAAGAAAATATGTTCCCCTGCCTTTATAAAGTATATGGTTTAAATCAAATTATTATTTCAATTGTTAATCATGGCATCTTTATGTGTGTGAGCCTACTTGTAGGAAGTGAATAAAGGCCCCACCCATTTTGCTTAGCCTATCAGATCATTTCTATACCTGAGTTGACAAAGGTGGCTGCTTATTCTTTTTTTTTTAAGATTTTATTTATTTAAGAGAGAGAGACAGAGCGAGAGAGGGAACACAAACAGGGGGAGTGGGAGAGGGAGAAGCAGGCTTCCCTGCAGAGCAGGGAGCCCGTTGTGGGGCTCGATCCCAGGACCCTGAGATCATGACCCGAGCCGAAGGCAGATGCTTAACGACTGAGCCACCCAGGCACCCCGGTGGCTGCTTATTCTTCCACATAAAGTGACAGCATTATGTCTATTGTGTTGTTTTTCTCCTAATACCTACCTTTTTAATAGATTTTTATAATTGCCCAACTTTACCCATGGCCAGAGCATAGGTAGATCAGTAGTTGGTTTGAAATTTTGCTTCCGTTTGAAAGACATAAACAGAATATATGATAAATTTTTTGCACTCTATCATTTGAATACCAAAAGAAGGGCATTTCTCTCACTAAAACAATACTCCCAACTTCCTAAACCCAGAAAGTATGTGAGGTGTAAGGAGTGGGCAGGGGGTGGGGGGCGCCAGGGGGCGGGGGAGGCATGGATAAAAAAAAAAAAGAAACAGATAGAAAGAATCTGGGAGAAAGGAAAGGGGAAAAGAGGAGAAATCCAGCCTGGTGCTTACCACCGGCCTGAGAGGTGATAGCACGACCTGAAATTCCTACGTTGGAATCCTGCTGTGGAGATCTGTTTTCTTCAATACACAAACCTCATACATAGTATTTTCTTCACATTTCAAATGACCAACTTGGTTGTCCCAAGCAGAAAGTCTTAATTCTGAAAAGCTGTAATTGGTAGTTAAAACAATTAGAGGTGTGAAGATAGGGACAAATGTTTTCTAGTAATATGCACCAAAACACATAATGAAAGTCATTTTTACTAAAACACATTTTAATTGAAGACTTCTAAAAGATTTCTCATTTTTTACTTTTCTTGGAAGTGCTTCAACATACCCAAAAACTGTGTATGTCAGGTTTCTTGGAAACTCTGGGACACAGTGTTATTTATAATTGTCATTTCAGGTTAATTATAGCCTGATTGCATATTCGGATAATGTTATCTTTTATCACATAGCTCTTCACAGATTCGTGTTATGGATGAATAAAAGAAAAATCTTCTCAGGTAGGGAGAATCAGAAAGACCCTCATACATTTAGTTTGTCAAAACCACCCACTTTGCTTCATTAATACCCAAGTGGCACCGTCTTGACCGTATGACCAACTGCATACTCAGGTTCTGACCGTATGTGTGAAGGTAGCCATAATTAATAGGAAATCATTCAGACCTCAGTTTTTGTCCTGATTCTACCAGGCAGTACTTATATAATAGAGACCCAGTGCACTTGACTAAAATGTGGTATTGACCAGAAGTTTCCTTGCTGCTTTCCCTCACTCCCAATGGAGTTATCCTTAGGGGAATGATGCCTATGCTGTAGTATTTGTTAGACATGTATATCATTACAAGGGTCAGGAAATCTAAATACAGTAGCTTCAACAGATAATGATTAATTTTTAGCACATAATGAAGTTCTGTAGGAGGCAGTTGGTGGCATTAGTTTATCAGCTCAGCGATATCAGGGTTAAAATCTCCAGGATTCTCTTAGCTTTTCCCTTAGGGTCATAAAACATTGCCGTACCTACAGCTATGCCACGAAGACAGGCCAATTTGGGAAGGAGAAGCAGTTTTCTCTTTGCTCTTTTCAGTCCTCTTTCACATAGAGATGTGTTCCGTTCCTTCTTCATTCACATGGGGGTGTTTCTTACGTTATTCACACAGAGATGTTTCACTGCACCCCTCAAGCAGACTTCCATAAACATCTCATTTGGGTAGAAATGGGTTGAGTGTGTACCTTTAAGACAATTACTGGCCAAAAGCAAGAGAAGCTGCCTTAAGTTGATCATGAATTACATTTGGGGACTGAATTAGAGACCTCAGCTTATCCTCCTGGAGATCAAGGGATATCTTAAGATCAGAGTATTTTGGCAGAGAAGAAAAGGACCAGAATGGCTATCGAATAGGAAAAGGCCATTGTAAGCCACAGCTGCGTGATAAAAATAATATCAAAGCTCTCAAATATTTTCTTCATGAAAACCTCGTGAAAGCATGAAAATATTTTCTTCATGAGACTGGTTTGTTTTGATTGTGTTAGATTTGTTGTCATCTATCTAACCACTTTAGTTCTTGGCACTATTATGTGTTCAGGGCCTTATACCTTGTCTGTAGTTCTTAAAGAAGTAAAGCGCACATAAGCATGAACACACCCCAACATTGCTTGGGTGACAGATTAAACCAATGAATGTGTGTTCTCTCACATGTTTCTACATGTTAAGGCCGACTTCTGTACTACTTTCATATAGAAAACAGATGTCACTCACAAACATAAACATGCAGATGCGTGCTTCTGTTTTTTACCATAGAGAATTCACCCAGCAAGCAAACATTAATTGCCTACAGTGTACCTGAAATCTAAATCTCTACACATGCTATGAATTCCTCTATTACTGCAAGTAAGAATACCTGGCAAAATGCCTTACTTTTCCTTCTGAGGTTCAGTGAAAATTCATTGCAAATTTCCATAGAATAAGGGGGAAATTTACAGAATCAGAGGTATATTTTAAACCGTAATTTATTCAACAATGATAACAGTCTCTCTTTTCACTTGTCAGTCATACTCCTAAGAAAGCCTTACCACCTACTATATAGACTCATTTGTAAACAGAAGTTAATATTTATCACTCTGCTGCTTGGACACTCTTCCACTACAACCTCCTCTTTTTCGGCTATTGTCAACCTCTTTCTTTCCCTTTAACAGAGTGCCAAACATGAAATGACAGTGACCAATGTTGACTTAATGTGGATGTTTAATAATGAAAAAAAGTGTGTCAGTCCTAGCATTAGTTACAAATGGCAGTAAGTGTATCGGATGGCAGCCCTGTAATAATTTTACATCCATCATTCTTTCCTGATGCTTCGCTGGCCATCTGATGGATGGGGCCAGCAGTTTTAACTCTTCAGAAACTGACACAGTGTATCTAGTTCAGCATTATCTAACACATGCTCCTTCCCTCCGATAAGGACAAGGCATGTGAGGAATTGTGAATTACAGGTTTTGCTTTGAAAAAGTGAATATGAAGGGATTCATGCCTCTGCATTCAGGGGAAGACACTACAATTAATTAATGATTTATGGATGGCTTTTGTAGATCTTGCCTTTAGCCAAAATGAATTCTAGAAGTCAAATTAGAACTAGATATTTCAGTGGTTAGAGGAAAAAAATTCATGAAGGAGGAAGGCATGTTAGGTAAATCCTTCCAGAGGAAGTGAGATAGATCCCTTGCCTCACCATGACAAAGCAGGAGCTTTTGGGGGTGGGGGGTGGGGGGATGGCGCAGTTGTGTGTGAGCACTCGTGTGTGATTTTTAAAAAGCCCCCAAACTTTTAAGACTGCTGGTTGGAATTTGTCTAGGAAAAATTACAGTGACACAAATTATGAATATTTTTCTTTATAAAAGTGAGTATATATTATTTTTTGATTTCTACATTTACATATTAATTATTCCACTACTTTAAAAGACACACGCAAATCTGACGTTGAATGCTTGCCTTTTTTTTATTGGAGCCTCTCTACTCTGAAAATTTATATAAAAGGGATAGGGAACTGCTTTCTAGGCAACTGATTATTAGGAAATCTAGACCAGCTTTTTATGTGCAAGTTGGCATTTGATCCTTAGGTTTTCTTCTCTTTTGTTTTTCATTCGTAAAACCTTCTTAATTCTGAGTGTCTTAGCTAGGGAACACTTCTTATGGGACAGGAAGGGAGAGGAAAACCCCTTAGTGAATATTATCAGCACAGAGCAGCCAGTTTTTAAAGACCATGACAAAAAGGCAAATAGGTATTATGTCATCATCCATCCATCACTCTAGATGTCAGCCTTTCAATAATTCCAATCGACATTCTCAACAGGCTGGTGCAAGTTAAAGGGGCTGTTTGTTTCTAGAAATTGAGTATGGGCTGTCTATAGCCTTTTGTTCCAGATGGTTTTCTTCTGTGTCTTTTCATTTCTTTCTTTTTCTTTCTTTTCTTTTTGGGGGTATTTAATTGAAATACATGCCGAGTTTGCAGACTGCAAAGATCAGAGCTGTTTTCGTCCAGCAGTGGTAACTATGCATTAAACATTTTGATTTGTTTGAGCTTGAAGTTTAGTCCTTTTTTGCCATTTGCTTCATGGAGTTTGTGTATATTTACAGCCTCTGCATTTAATGGCCACATGCCTTATTTTCACAGATGGCCAGTGGAAGACTTTTTCTTTCTCTTAGTATAGCGCGCTTTCAGTCTTGCTACATTTGTCACGGTGCCACTACTTGGAGCTAGCAAGTGCCCACGCTTGGTGGGGAGCAATTATGGTGTGAGTTTTTAAGGAGCTTTTTAAAGGTTTTTTTTTTCCAGTAAACTTTTTATGGTTTAATTTTCAAGCCTAGAAAAGCTGTGCATGTTTTCAAACAGAGAGTCTTGTGTTCTTTGCATCATTCTGGTAGAGGGGTTAGTGCAGGATGGTCCAATAAAATGAGACACACAGGGCATGCCAAATTGGGCTTTCGGATAGACACCCACAGGCCTCTCTGATGATTGAAATTGTCTATTCATTTAAAGACACGAGGAGATGCTCACAATAGTATTCCTGAAAAAAGCAAGTTTGAAAACACCATGTAGAGAATGATCCAGATATTTTTAAAGTATAGTTCTCTGTTGCGTAGATAAAACACTAGAAGAATAATATAGTGTAGTGATGCCAAGGTGATAGGGTTGTAACTTGGTACACAGGGGCCCACATTTCTGATTTTCCCAAATTTCCTATAAGTAAAGTAAGAATCACTTTTGTTGTTGGACCAGAAGTGTTCTCTTTAAAAACCTGATCTATTAAGAGTGGTCTTTCCTTCTCCCTTGCTCCTATCCTCATTCCCAAGATCGAATAGCTGCCTTCAAGACAATTAAACAGTAAAGCACTGAAATAATTAGAGACATTTGTTTTTCAATTACCCTCTTATATTTACTAGATGTGTTGCATTCTCTATTGTCATTTATTGCAAACTACTTTACCAATATGGATTAAAAATTATGAGGAAAATATTCTGAATTACGCATGCATTTCAAAGGATCTCATTGAATCTCTTCAAGCCTACCACTTCTCTTTTTTTTACAAATGAGAAATACTTGCTTATGGGTCATAGGAATAATAACGGCTACTGCTATTTATTTTGTGCCTCGCCCTTTTCAAAGTGATTTCGCATTAGCTTGCAACCTTGTACTGTAATATGAGCAGAACGGTATTCTATCCTTGTTTTAAAAATAAAAACGAGATTTGAGAAGATTGCAGGAATTCCAGTGGGAGATCAGTTTTTAAGCCAAGGTCTTGTGGCTTGGAGTTCAGTCTCTCTTCTAAAAGACCGTGCTGAAGAAGTTCGAGAAAGTATTCAGTGCCTGATGATTGGCTTGTGCTCCAGCATTGGTCATGTATATTAGTTAGTACAGTCTTGAGGCTTTATTACAGAAATCTCATTTAAGCAATCCCCATCTCCATAATATGTACATCGTTCTTCCCATTCTTTGTTTTTCCTGTATCTGTTCCCTTCCTAAGTCTCTCTTCCTTCACTACGCACCACCAGCCTCTTCACTAAAGGATGAGCTAGGAAAACAAAAAGAACTTGCTCCATCTTATTTGTTTTGCTTCTCGTAAGCAGTGCTGATAAAACATGTGAAGTTTTAGCTGTTGATTAAATTGAGATTCTAAATATCTTTTCTAATCTGTATTTTTCTCTCCCTTCCCTTAAAACAACCATGGATAATTGAAAAGTGAACCATAACTCCGATGTGCCTGTTTCTATTTGTCAGACCCAGCATTTGTGAACCAAGCCATGACTCTTTAAAATAGTCCAATTATATTTATTTAACTGAGTTGACTATTGGCTACTGAGGCTACATTCATAAGAAAGCTAACAGTTTTATAGCTTTTATTCCATGAAAAGGAAAAATTAAAGAGAAAAATTCTATACATTTCTGTAACTCAATAACTGGGTTACCCATTGTTTATAGAACAATTATCATCAGACAATGTTCAAGTTTTGTGTTTACATCTATGTAGCCCTCCCACCTACCGGACATCCTGCCTTGGTGGTGAATTCTATTGTTTTTCTTTGTTGGCCTCCTGTTTTTCTCACGTTAACCCTTTTGATTTAACTCAGTGCTCACAGTATGTCTATCTGCCCTGCTTTGAAATTTAACAAGGTCTTTTTTTAGACTTTGGTTGAATGCTGACCACATACACAAACATTTGAAAACTCAGGTCTTAGTTTTTTCTTCTCCTGCCTTCCCGTTTCCACATGTACACAGCGTAAGCAAAGGCCAGTGTTTTGCCTTGACGGTGTTCATGTGTGCCTTCTTTGTGACTGATTTGTTTTCTACGGATTCCTTTGAGTGGCTTTTTTGTGCATGAATCTTCCAGGCCTCAGTGACTTCTTCCTGTCCCTGGCAGTGGTTTTCTGTTTTAAGGACTAAATTAGTACTGTTGAATTTGGGCATATAACTAACTGTGTCTTTCACAAAGTACCTGAATCTGTGAATCTGATTGTTTCCGTGAATTTGGCAGTCTCTTCACAAAATATAATCTCAATAACCCTATGTTTCTTCTTCATAATTTGAAATCTCTCCCTTGACTTTAAGAAAATGATGGCAGAATTCTCAGTTACAAGTGGAGGGCCCTTAAGGTTTGAAACTTAAAAACTTTTGGGAAAACTGTCATTTATGATAGAGAAAATGTGTATAGTTTTATATATTGGTCACAATTTTTTAGTTTTGTTTTAGGGAGTGTCCAGTAAAGTAGGACATAGAATTGCAGTTTTGAAAGACAATGAAAAGGGCCTTGAATTTCCTCTTCAGTATTTTTAATATGTCAGACATAGGTAGTCCTATGTCCAGTACTCGAAAATCTCCAGAAAGGGGAAATTTTTTACATCTTGAGGCAGCTCATTTAATGGACAAACACCTCTGACTATTAGACAGTTCTTTGTGGTTCATTATATTTCACCTGATAACTTAAAGCCATTGGTCAGTGTTGTATCTGTTGACTGTATATAAGTAAGTTAATTCTTAAGATATTTAAAGACAGGTATTTTGTATCTGCTTTTCCCATCCCATTCAACTTTCTCTTTCAGGGTCCAATGTAACTTCTCCATCATGACAATAAGGATATTGATAGGAACATAATCCAAAGCTGAGTTAAGCCCAAAACATTATAACCATTGAGCATCCCTGGTCTGCATTCCAGTTCCTGTAGAAAAATAAACTAAGGTCATTATAATATTGTTTTTGTTAATGAATCCATACTGGCTTTTTGTTGTCACTACATCCTCTATTACGTGCTCTTAGCCAAAGTTTGTAACCATCAGCTCTGTCTTTTCTGGAACATACATTAAGTGCTCAGGTCATTGTTCCTCAAATTTCTCTCTTCTTTCGTAAGTCAGAATTAATTGTCATTAACTTTCTAATATTTCTCCTACTTTAAATCAGTTCTTTAAAAATCATAGGAATTCATCAATGTTATCTACAAGTCATGCTACTATCTTGGATAATTATTCATCTGGATTAAGACTTGAATTCATAGAAACTGTGTTTCCTTCAAAACCATTCTGTCTATCTTCAACTTTACAATACTTTTTAAGAAAACTTGATCTGCCAGTACATTTCAATTTGACCAGATTGCCTAAGTTTCTAAGAAATTTAGATGAAATTATACTTCAGGAAACATTTCATGAAGGTGGCTACCAAATTTCATGAAAGGAAATTAAGCTGTGAACAAAATTATGTGTTCTAATTCATGATTTTCTCCACTAGAAGAATCTCTGGATATTGAAAAAGAAAACATCAAGATTAAATAAGGATGATTTTGTAGATGAGTAGACCAGAGGCCATTTATGGACCTTTCCAACCCCTTAGTTTCCATGTCTCTGTGACTGATCCTCTGATGGAAATATTCCTAAAAGATACCAGATTTCAGGGTACTAATGTGTCTGGAAATATCCCACTGGATACATTCACATTTGACCAGAGTAAAATTAGTGAATTATTTCTTCAACTTACGTTCTTGTTAGTCTTGGAGGGAAGTGTATGTGTGTGTGCCTGTGTGTGAGAGAAGAGAGAGAGAGAATGTATTTGTATATAATTTATATACAATTTACAAGAAAGCCTTTTCTCCCATTTGTGCTGTTAGATTATGTGGGTGGATGGTTATTTTTTAGAAAATGGCGTTCTCAGTAAGCAAGGGTGGAACCGAGAGGTTGAGGGGTGGACATATGCATTATTTCTTTGTATTTTACTTAAGCTGATGAGAAAAATCTCCAAATGATAAATCATTATGACATTATAAATAATCTTTCATCTTCTTTGGTGGTCTGTGAGGTTCACATAATTGGAGGGTTAAAAACCTTTTTGGTTTCATTCTTCCTCCCATGTCATTAGTATAGAAGTAGACCATAAAAAAAAAAGTGCAGCCAGAAGGGGTTTAACTGTTACTGAGTTAACATTTGACAGTCACACTCTATTCTGTCATTTCATGCATGTGCTTTTTATGAGTTTTATAGCTTTGTGAGCTTTATTTCAGGGATGTCCATTATGATAGCTGATCCACAGCCCATCTCTCTTTGTGTATGTGTGTCTGCTGGGGAGCAAAGCTCATCACTTATACGAATCCCAATTTCAAGGAGTAACAGAGGAACCATTTAGTCATGCATTGTTTAATTTGGGATTAGGTAACTAAGGAAATATCTACCTCCTCTAAAACAGAGTTTTTGTGTGTTTTTTGTTTTGTTTTGTTTTTGACTGTTCTATGAAATAACACAGGATATTCGTTTGAGCCTCTATAAACAGCGAATTTTTAGTTATTTTCTGGATAAATTGAAGTAATGGAATAGGAAAAGTTTTCAATTTGTTCATCATGTCTGAAAATCATATAGAAAATAAAAAAGATTAAATACATTATTTTAGATGACAGACAAGAGGAATGAAAAAAATCTCAGCAATTTTTAGAGTTGTTAACAAAATTCTCCTTTTGAATGCATATTTGTCCACTACTCTAGCCAGGGAAAATAAAAGGTCATAACCATGGCAAGTTACTTAATACTGTTATTGAACTGACTATTCCTGTAATTCATATATGTTAGGAAGAATCTTTATTTTTTCAATTTCCTTCATTGACCTCTTTCCCTAATATTAAAAGCACAGATATCTTAATTTTTTAAGCTGATGAGAATCTATCATTATATTTAAACCCCATTTTACAAATTAGGATTCTGGGACTCAGAGAGGAGAATTGATTTGTCTAAAGTAATATACACAGCAGAGTTTGGTTAAGAAGTAATGTTTTTGGATCCCCAAGCCCATTATTTTCTGTATGGGTCATTTTCTATATTTTCAAATATGTCCTCTTCCCATTAATCCCTATGGTCTTTTGCCATTCAGAATGTACAGATCTTTCCTGACTACTTCTAATCAACTCATTGCTTACATCTCTAGATATTTCTTGGCTTTCCTTGTTGATTCCCACCATAGCCTGGTGTCATGCACGAACAGTACATGTGTTGTTTTCTACTAAGCAAGTCAATTGAATGAGCCCCAGAGCCCAAGACCAGCTGCTAAATTGCCTAAGTGAATATTAGCACAGTAATAATACTTCTTTAAATGCTGGGTTTAGAATCATTTATTTGATCCAAAAAAAAAAAACACTATATGATCTAAAACTTTATTTTCTTCTGTAGATGAGATACAATTCATTTGGATCCTTGCTCAAGTCAACATAGGATCACAAGATTTTTCAAGTAAAAATAGACTTTACCTTGATCTCAGTAAACCTACAGTATTGTATAAGATTTGATTAGCCAGGTAGGAATCATCTTTCCAAAGGAAATCTTATTGTTATCCAATTGCTAATTTGTATTCAAGAGAGAAAGCATACAGGTCATCTTGTTTGATCCTTATTTGTAAATTCTCAAGACTCTTTCATTTTGACTACTTTGTAGTAATTAATATGCTTGTACCCTCTACTCTGCGATTACTCAGAGCATTTCAGAATTTTAGCAAGTATTTCTTTAAATGTGTTTATTTTTCTTTAATTTTTGCTTTATTTCTGATAGAAAAAAGGTAGATGAGAGAAAACCAGTGAATCTTGTCAGTTTCAGACCAACATTTGGATAGTATTGAAGGGCAGTAAAGTAGAAGTGCTGTACTGGATTTTTATTCAAGAACACCGATCTTAAAGTAGGGGCATGAGGTGTTCTTTTTCTGTACAAATTCTTAACTAATGTGTTTTTTATTAGAGCCAGATGGGACTAAGAGTCTAAACTTTGGTAAAAATTATCACTTGTGCCCATCAGCATTTTTTTCTGCTCCCCCAAACTCAATTTCTTGTTTCCCATTTTCAGCATCTTCCCATTTACCCCCTTTCTACCTGATATCAAACTGCACTCATTTTATGTCAGCTAGCTCTGTTTGTTAATTAAGAGAGGGAAAGAGTGGGGGGAGGGGTAGAGAAAGAGGGAGAGAGACAATATCAAGCAGGCTCCACACCCAGGGCAGAGCCCTATGCAGGGCTCGATCTCACAACCCTGAGATCATGACCTAAGCCAAAATCAAGAGTCAGACACTTAATCCACTGAACCACCCAGGCAACCTCAGCTGCCTCTATTTAGGAAAGATTAATTTAATTATAGGAACCTTGGGAATCAAAATATTACCTTATTGAGCTATGTTGGCACGTTTGAAAAGAGGCTTTTAGAAAGGGAAAGATTTAATCCAGGGAACAGAATCTTAAATGGTTGAATTTTAGACATGATAGTGCATAGATGGACTTTCTGGGGACAGGGACAGCCAGGGATGCTGGAATTGGAAGGAGTGGGGTCAGAGGGATCTTCTCAAGGCACCAGCATTTGTGCTTTATAACATATGGCTGATTCTTTCTCCTCCTATATACCTATAGATTGAATTTAAACTTCTGAGAACTATTCTTAAATTCAACTCATTCTTCTGATGTTTCAGCATATTATCTAGACAACTATCCACATAAAGATTTATATATACTCCATACATAAGAACTAAATATTTGGGACACCTGGGTGGATCCTGGGTGGCTCAGTCGGTTAAGCATCTCCTTTCAGCTCAGGTCATGATACAGAGTCCCGGGATCGAGCCCCACACTGGGTTCCCTGCTCAGTGGGAGACTGCTTCTCTCTCTGTGCCTCCCCCTGCTTGTGTTCTCTCCATCTCTCTCTCTCTGAGATAAATGAGTATAATATTAAAATTTTACAAAAGTACTAAAAATAAATTTTTATTTACTATAGGATCAATTTTCATGTGAAATTCTATGGCAATTATTTGCCATGGAACCATTGTGTTTTAATATACCATATATTTACTATAGAACCACTTAGGTTTTAGTATAGCCCCCTTACCTCAATTCCTTTAAGTCTTCTGAATTTCTTGTCGGCAAGGGTTTTTAAAATGTGCCAATGTTACCGTTTTGATTTACATGCTGTTTGTTGTAAGGTGTTTTAATTAAAGGCACACCACACATTCTCTAATTCCTCCAGTCACATCTCATTTCCCTGTTCACATGTCTGAGAATCAGCTATGCAAAAAGTCACAAAAACAGTGCAGCTTACCCTGTTGACTTCCACTATCTCGCACGGACATGTTCTTGGGAAGTATTATACATTACATTTTGGGTAGCTAATTAAATAATTTTATTATATTGTATACTTTAGGGATAGATGATTAGAGGTCACTTACTGTAAAAACTGTTGGTTAGTTTCCTGCCCATTATTTGCTAATTTTAGCTCTTGGTAAGATGGCACAAGATTCATACAGCTGAACTCAGAACCTTAGAAGTCACTCAGCATTTCGTCCTTTTTCTACTCCAATTGCCTCCATTTTGCTTTTTCTTCTTAAAAGAATTTGCTTCAGAATGGAAAACTCTTTCTAAAATATGTAGGATTTATTGCCCTATCCACCATTAAATCAAAACCTGAGAGGCAATCCATGCTTAGTACATTCATTCCCCAAAGATAGTACAGTAAAGTCTTCATTGACTGGAGATGATCAGATCATGTTGATGGTGTGTGTGTGTGTGTGTGTGTGTGTGTGTGTGTGTGTGTGTGTGTGTGTTTAATGTAACTGTCTTCTATTTTAACAGCTACATTTACTATAAAGAGAGTCTGTTAAGCTGGTGTCCTTGGTGCTCCTGTTCTTAGCTGAATATATACAACAGACTCTCAGCAAAAGAAATCCAGAGCATATAAAGCCCCAGAAAATACCAATTTCACACAAACTAATTGGATCAGTTTCTACTTTTTTAAATATATAATTTATTTCAACTTAGTACTATATTATCCTATAGAACTCGAGTTGATATCAACTATTTTGTTTCCAATTTCCCTGCTATGTTTTATACTAATGGACAATTAAATACTTTTTCTACTAAACCATGTAGAGAATTTGATGAATAGGAGTTCCAAGGCCACTAAATTTAGAGAACTTTTTGTCTAGTATGTACAATTGTAATACTGTCAGAGATTTTGTAGAGATAAAGCATATACTATATTAAGAATATCAATACCCTAATGGTTCTTGGTGGGAACATTAGTTGGACCCTTTTACCTGTAATACAATTATTTTAAGTAGTTAATTATTTTCTGTGAACATTTCATTATGTCAATAGCTATCCCACAGTATATGTGGTTCATTTGTACAGTTCATGATGGTGTTTCTCAGAAAATGAGGTAAATAATTATAAAGAAACCTGAGCAAATTTTATGAAATCCGATAGATGCTTTTCTTAAAACTGTTTTGGAACCAAGTCATCCTCACAGCAGTGATGGAAAGTGCTAGAAAAAGTTGTAAACCTTCCATTGTATGCTTTTTCTTTTCGTAAAATCACCCAATTACTTAATTGGAAGTAGTTTAATATCTTATATGGTTTAGATTGAGCATTATATATTTTCCTTGAAAATAATTGTTTGTAATGCCATGTTCTCCATGAATTCAAATCATGCACTGCATGCTTTTAAATGACTTGATGTCTTTGCAGATCTAATTTTGGTGTATTTGTATCTCAAATAATTCGCCAACTCAATATTTTGGCTTAGCAATCCAAATCAAATTGTGGTCCAAGTAGCAGGCACTCACATCGAATGTACAGAGACTTGACAAGCAATTAGCAATGAATATTTAAACGTCTTCATTACCCTTGCATGAGGAATGCAGATGGCATTTAGGGAGATGGCAACCAGAGGGCACTACTGTGAATTATGTTTCTATCAGTTGGTCACCTGACTATTGGAAGACTTTCTCTGGGCCCCATGCCACTCCTATACTTCTACTGTCTGGCTAAAAATAAAGGCATTCCAAATGTTGTAAAACAGGTTGCTTTTATGAAATTTCTCAGCACATTTTATGATTTGGGAAGATTGTCTCCAAGGATCCCTGCACATACCCCTGAGGCATACCAAACCCAAATGCCAAGACTGTATAGGGGATTCTAAGAATCAGAGTTCCTTCAAAAACCCTGCTGATCATTTGATGATCAATTACTTCAGCATAATGTGCTGAATGTGCAAAGGTGAATAAATCAACGTTCTGTCCCTCCCAGAAGCTAATGTATTATATATGGCCCAAGAAAAGAATGTCTTTGAATAATTATAATTTCCAGATTGAGCTCTCATTATAAATTTCTTTTTTTAAGGAAAAAACAACACTGGAGAGTCTGACTCAGCAACTGGCAGTTAAGCAGAATGAAGAAGGAAAATTTAGCCATGCCATGATGGATTTCAATATGAGTGGAGATTCTGATGGTTTGTGAAAATTGTTCATGTATATTCTGATAGTGTACAGATGTGTCTATTTAGTGCCAGTTAAAACTACCAAAAAGTCTATAAGATAGCCACATTATACCTGGTCATTATAATAAGAGCTCACATGTACTGAGCAGTTCCCATGTGCCAAGCAATCTGCTGAGGGCTTTGCATAAATCATCTCATTAATTTCTAGCACAACCTGTGAGATAAATACTATTACAAATGAAGTATTTGTAATATTTGGCCCTGGGAATTTTGAATCATTTTTCTCCAAGATAACAGGGCTGTGATTACCAGAGGCAGGTCTTGGATTCAAGATGGCATGATTCTGAAGCAAATACTCCCAGTCACTGCCAGACTTCTCTCTCACTTCCCTATTTCTTGTACCCAAAGCAAACTACTCAGAAACTTGTGTCTACAAGCTCATTTTCAAGTTTTCATTTGTCAAACTCTGACCAGAATATAAGACTAAGCGGACATTTTCAGGAGACACACGTGTGTGTGTGTGTGTGTGTGTGTGTGTGTGTGCATGTATGTTTGCACTTTGGAACGCTTCACTCTTATACTGTTTACCGTTCAGTCAAGTGTCCTCCCTCCCCTTTAGAACCCAACTGGAATACCAGCTGCCCAACCTCATGCTTTCTTCACGTGCCTCAAGATTTCTGTTGTCTGTATCATCTCTGAACATTTTAAACATCCCCAGTGACAACTAATTAAATTGACACTAATTTTCATAGCACAGCAAACAGAGAAAAAGAAGAAAGTGCTATTCGTCTTACCTTGAGCTGCAGCTGGGAACCTCCCTCCCGTATCAAGTGCCATATATGCATTTTGAGAACACTGTCCTCAAATTTGTTACTATGGGAGAGAAAGTCCCCTGCATATAGAAAAGGCTGCACCAGAGCAAACCATTAGAAAGCATACTTTAGGACCGAGGAGATGGCCTTGAGTTCCCCAAAATACGTAGTTGTCTACTCTGTGCCTTGGGCCAATTCTACTTTTAAGTGCAGTTCTACCCTAGCCAAGAGACTAGCCAAACTTGAGCATGTAGCCAGATAATTTTATCGGAACTGAATTTTATTCAGTTGGCTATCCAACCAAAGTCAGTGTTTTCCTGGCCTTTGGGATCCAAACGTTTCCTTCTCTTTTCTACATCACTTGGCTAAGATAAACGTGGTCTAAGTACATATAAAGAGCTTGTTTAGCTTTGGTGAAGTTGCATAATGTTCATTTTATTGCTTATGTTGCTGTAAGGTGTAAGAACAGGAAAAAGCAGATGTGCAAATGATCATTTGCTGGTTACAAACCCATTTCAGCAAGATGTTGCCATATATTAGCACTCATTTTTGTCATTAAAAAGACAATTACTGGTAATAACACATTTCATAAATTTTAAGTTGTATTAGCATGATAAAATATATCCATAGTAATCAGCATTAAAACATCAAAACTTTGTTGCTATTATTTGTTAAAGTCACTCATGCTTGTATGCAAAACATTTTCCAATCTTCATCAGACCAAAGAGCATACTATGAGTGAGAAATAATGAGGAACTCCACCACCAGGTATGCTGTGTTTCTGTTTGCTGCTCTAGAGGTCTTCAAGTCTGGGTAATTTTGGTTGATTTATGTTCCTTCTAACTGAGAAAAGAGAAGAAGAGGAGTCTGAGGGAAGAAAAAAAAAGCAATGCTTTAATTAAAGATAAAAGTTCTAGAAATGCCCAAATTATTTAAAAATTTTATATGCTACCAAAATACATCTCTTCCATATTTTCTAATGATAACCCTGGAAAACTTGGTATCACAGTTCTGTGCTTCCCCCTGCTTCTCCTGATTTTCTTTGCCTAACTCGAGTATGTCTGGAAGCTGTTTAATCTGGTGAAAGTATTCTACAAAGTCACATAAAGCCTAGAGGAGTGAGGGCAGCTCCCAAGGGTTCTACTGTGGCTCTTGGTTATGCTTTATCACCTTGAGTCTTGCTGATTGGAAAAGAACTTTCAGTAGGTCTCTTTGGGTAACTTTAGACATGAGGGAGAAAATTCAAGGGAATGAATATATTATTTGTTTCACCTTAAATATGTGGCTGTGAACTTTTTAAAGAAACCATAGTAGTGTAACTGTTCATTTTTTTCCCCCTACCATTTTCAGAGCTCTTCTAGGGAGCAGGCTATCATTAACGCATCAGTGTATTTCATGTATTTATTCGCACAAAATTGCAAAGAAAAGCCAAACACATTATAGAAGAATTTCTATATTGTATTTTAACCTCAAATTTTTATTTAGCCGCATTTTTATTTATATTACCTCAGAGAGAGGAAAAGGGAATGGCTACTTAGTATTCTGACCGTCTTTAGGTAACAGACACGCATCCTCACCTGTGGTCATCCATTGTGCCAAACAGATTAGTGCTTCACAATTTTGTGAGCTTCTCCACCTGTCTAATATTTCCATGGTACCAGCATGCCTATTGGGATGCCCCAGCAATTCTCTTTCCAATTTGCATCAAAGATTACATATTCAAATTTCTTTTGTCCTCTCAAAAGGAAATGGTGAAACAGTCCATAGTCCATCGATAAAAAGGAAAAAATATATTAGAAGTGAATTAAAAATACAGATACAACAATTGCCACCACAGAGTTTATCACAAAAACTTCATGAACAAGCATCTGTCTCAAGAACTGAAAGTGCTTTTATATTCATATTTCAATAGACTAGAATAGATATTTCACTAGACAAACATTCAATGGCAATCCAAAGAAGAGAATAACCAAAGGTCTTAACACTCACATGAAGCAATGTTCCCTATTTTTAGGAAGTGCTGGAGTCTCAGAATCAAGAATTTATAGAGAATCCAGAGGGCGTGGTAGCAATGAACCCCACATAAAACGTCCAATGAATGCCTTCATGGTGTGGGCTAAAGATGAACGAAGGAAAATCCTTCAAGCCTTTCCCGACATGCACAACTCCAACATCAGCAAGATATTGGGTAAGAAATGTATTAATGATTATGTGATGCATGCAATAAATTTACAGCTCTGTTTTCTGCAGTTGTTGAAAGGTATTGGCTTTAGAGGCCAGGCAGTTCATGTGATCTGCTTATCTAAAAAATAAGCACCATTAATTGAGGCTTTTCTTCTGATGACGAAGCATTTCATGTTTGTTGAGAAATGTGCCCAGTTTCTATAGCTTATTTAGTTGTGTGTCTCCATACTAATTGTTGTAATATTTTCTCTTCTTTAAGATCTAGAAATATTTTGTACCAAGTCTAAGAAAAAAGTTCTTTTCCTATGAACTACTTGGTAATAGGATTGACCTTTGAACTATAGAATTCTTCACGTGGTAGGGATGGAGGTATAGGTGATGTTTGTTCCTGTACTATAACTGAAAATCAGTTTAGATTGTCAGGACCCAAGAAGATGGGTCGTGTGGTGCAATTTTTGATTTATACTTTTAGTAGCCTTAAGCAGATTTTCAGCATCTTTTATTTATATTTTACTTTTTAGAATTACTGTTCTTTTTTTATTAACATATAGTGTATTATTTGTTTCAGGGGTACAGGTCTGTGATTCATCAGTCTTACACAATTCACAGTGCTCACCACAACACATATCCTCCCCAATTTCAGCATCTTTTAAAAAGGGACTTTTCCTGTCATTTCAGCTTTCAGCTTAACAGATAAAGTACATATTTTCCTTATGTACATAGACACTGACGCACACAGAAGAGATCGTGAGAGGTAAAGGTAGTGATTATAAAGAGACCTACTATATGCCAGTTTAAGTCCCAGAAAAAGAAGGGAAGATTCCATTTCTATTGTGCTGTTCACTTGACATCGTCATCATCTTCTTCATCTTCAGATAGTGTGATGGCCAGCTACTGGATAACCTAAGCAAATTTTGATTATTTATTCTCTGACCTCTAAGAGCTAAACAACAAAAAGAGAATAGGAGCACCTAACTCTGAATTTGGGCTTCAACAAATAAGTAACATTTCTCTACATTATTAAAACTTTCCAAAAATCCATAATGCACTTGGAATTACATGTACCTAATGCAAGTGAGTGTTCATTTTGTTCCTTTACGTTAAGGAACTGATCATCTAGAAGGAGTTACTAAACATACACATGTGTTTTTATGCTCCCATATTCTCAAATGCTCATATCTCTGGGTGGAAATATGTGCTACCCAGTCCACAGCACGCATTTGTAATGAGACCAAAACAAACAAAACAAAAACCATTAACCACTTGAACTTAGGTCTCAGTTTTCATCTAAAATGATTTTGAGATCTTTAAATGAATGTTATCTCAAAAGATAAGAGTATGTGAAGCCTAGAAAATGTGAATATTTATGGATAAAGGAAATGCACATTTTTTACATCTCTACCATCTCTGATCTATTTTTCCTTTTTATGACCCTATTTTAACTTCCATATGAAATTTCCCATTTTTTAAAAAATATCATACCTGTTCCATTTGGGAAAAACTCTGGGAAAGAATAAAATACTTTATGTAAGCATATTCCGTATCTTAATGTATCAGTTATCACAAAATTAGAAATTCCAAAATGTCAAAAGGAAAAAACAAACTGAATACTAAGATTGTTTAAGCTGTCCTTGTATCATTCAATTCCTGTGTCTGAATACTGGAAAAGTGATAGTCACTGATTAAAACTTTATCCTAAGTATTAGGGAAATACCAGTTGTGATGATGTGAAATACTTTAGGAAATGCAGCAAAAGATTTTATGGGAAAGATGTGACTAGCTACAAGCATTTCTTTCTGATTTGAAGGAAAGAATATTATAATGACCATATGATTATATCATAATGGGCTACATTAAAAAGAGTGCTGCCTAATTTTAGACTTTTCAATAGAATTGTGCTCATTAAAGATATAGCAGGGAAAAAAAAACACTGAGGTGTTTGGGACCTCAATATTTGGTCATAGCTTCAAACTAATAAGTGATCTGCAAATATCCACAAGATCATTCTAACTGGCCCACTTCATATAAGAGTACAAAGAAAGCTTGATGTTTTCCTCTTTACTGATTGTTTTGGATAACAGCCTCCGACAGCATGCCGCTAATTCATTCTGCTTAAAACAGGCGCTTGAGCTGGGTTGACATTTTACGTAGTCTCTGGGGATCCTAGTTGACATTTTAAAGGGCTTCTAAGCATTTTATAATACCCTAAAATCTGGTTTTAATAAGCCATTCTGCTGAAATTGTTAACATAAGGAATCACCTTTTACTGTTTGGCGCTAGATCAGGGGATGGGGGACATCTTTTTCTGATTAGATATACAGTAGTTGGAGTAAAATGTGCAAATTCATTACAGACCCCATGGAGATGACAATGCTGCTCAGCTCAAACTCTTCATTTTTATTGTATTGCCAGATTTAGAAAGGAAAAGAGTGCTCTCAAGACTGTTTTTTTTTTTCTTCTTATTTTGAGCATCAGATTTTTTGAATGAATCTTCCTCTTTGTCATCAGGGGGAATACCCAGATGTCCTCTCAGTTTTCCATTGTAAAAGGCCAGTCTCTTGAAAAATGCAGGGAACTTACTCCCTGCACGTGGTCCAGGGTAAGCAGTTAGCCCTCCCCCCACCCAGATCAAGAAGACGTTTTCCTCTCCTTTGGAGAGAACTGAAGTGCTCATTTAGTATGTCTCAGGGTTCACATTGTAGCTATATACAGTGGATGCTGTACCTGCAAAACCATTAAAACCAAAACCAAACTCGTCATTTGGTTAACCTATTCAAAAGTTTTTGAAAAATGAAAACTGTATCTGCCATCAAACAGAAACACTCTTTGTCTCCACTGTCATAAAATGGAATAGTTAGCCATTCTGCCAACTACAGACAGTGCTTAGGCTACCTTAATTCTTCATTTTAAAAAGACATCACTAGGATGTGGCCATCTTTTAAAATGTAATTTAGGATTCAGGGATATTTCCAGAGAAATCATATTAGCAAATGTCTAAATATTCTGTGATTCCAGTTCATGCCAGATTTAGAAGCCAACTTGTCTGAGAATTTATACATCTTTTATTATATATATATATATATCTTTATTTTATCTTTACATAAATATATATATTTTATTTATTATATATATGTGTGTATATATATATATTTTTTTTTTTCCTCTGCATTTCAGCCAGATTGACTTTCTTTAAGTTCCTCTAACCCCCCTTCCCACTTGACCATTCTATTCTTCCTCCATAGAAAGCTCTCCCTTTCTGATTCCTACAGGAGTCATTTCCACAGCAAAGCCTTCCGGACCTACAAAAGATTGATCCCAACTCCTTAGCTTCCTGTGCATTCCACAATTGTAATTAAAATAATAAATTTTTTAATTAGCGGCTTAATGTATTTCTTTTCCACTGGAATATGACCCTCAAGAAGATAAAGAACATAATGATTCACCACTGCATATCCAATAATTAATACAGCATGATGCACACAGTAGGAAATCTAAAAAGAGTTATCACATTCTGAGGCATGTTACTATGAGGCATAAACATTCCTTTTCCTTAGAGAAATGTATTCTTTTTGAGCTTATAGAACATTTAGACTTAGAGAAGAACCCTTAACAATTCCTATTCTAATTGAGAATGCTAATTTCTTTGTTCTATCTAGTGATAAAGATAGGGAATTTTAATGTATTTCTTTAATTCTTAAGTAAATTATTTCTGGTAAGTTCACTTTTGCACTCCCGGATCTGAGGTTCAAAATCTGTTGTACATACTTGTAAGAAACTTTCCAAAAAGAATTGATCTAGTTCAATAGTATTATAGCTTTATCTGTATTTATATTTGCCCTGAGAATAACGTAATGTTTTCCAATACCTCTAGAGAATAATGTTGGGCAATATAGAGTTTGAGATTGTACCTACAAATTATTGGACGTGGCTATTTAAACACAAATTTGAGAAAGGAATAGAAAAACAACCTCTATTATTTGAACTGTAACTTGGATTTCTGTAGTAAATAGAATAAAATCATATTGGCTATCTAGATTGGAAAAAATCTGTTTATAAATTTTTGTAACACTTGCATGGATATACCCACCCGGGCAACATCTGTTCCAATAGGAATGAATCCTAAGGGAAGAGTATCGTCCCTTTTACTGTATTCCTTTAATACATATAACAGCCCATATTGAGGAATTGTCTGCATTTGTAGGGAAGAACTGTTCATCAGTAAACCATTTGCATTTGAGATATGGAATTATGGTTGAGTAATGAACCCATCTGAAAACCTTAAGATCTTGCTTAGGTGACTTTGGAAGGCAGGTATAGGCTTCCGTACCAGAACATATTTGGTAGGGAACTCCCAATTCCAGTTACTTTGGTCTTTGTACTTTTGGGTAGAGTTGAACTGTTTACTTGCTGATAAACACACTTCATCTGCAAATAGATTCTCCTCACGTGCTTAATAAAAAGTCATCATTATTACCACTACTTCTCTTACTACTACACATAGCCACAGTAATAGAACCAAAGCTTTAAATCACATTATATTGAGAATTAGCATCATTATTTTCTTTTGAAAAAATTTTTTATTATTGTGTTATGTTAATCACCATACATTACATCATTAGTTCTTGATGTAGTGTTCCATGATTCATTATTTGCGTATAACACCCAGGGCTCCATGCAGAACGTAGCATCATTATTTTTAATTAAGTTGCAAACATTTTTGTGTGTGTGTGATCCTAGTTGAAACCAAACCCAAATCAAAAGTGAAAAGAAGGGGAAAACCAATTTGGATTACCAATTTGGATTAACATTATTAATGCATACGATAGCACAAGAAATGACATCGTTATATATTATTGAAAGTGATTTATTAAGAGAAAAATCTTACCCCATACATACTTATTCTTGTAATTCTGACATCCGCTAGATCATAGATAGCAGGTGGGTTTGGGTATCTAAAAACATACATTGTAGCATATTCGTGTTCAATTACATCCAACCTGAGTTTGAGTCACAGATTTGCAAACTATTAATTGTGTGACCTTGGGTAAGTTACTTCATCTGTTTGAACTTCAATTTTCTCATCTTTGGAAATAGGTATAAATGCTAAAACTACCTTACAGGATTCCAGTGAAAGGTAAAAATAAGACAACTTATGTAAAGTTTTTAGCATAGTATCTAGCACACAGTAGTTACCCAGTGCATGTTCATTAAGATAATTTTTTGTAATTAAAGTTTTAATGAAATGAATTTTTAAATGCAATCATTCATGAAAGCATACTTAAACATTTTGAGGAAAATTTTATGTAATATATGTTAGAAATTATATGTAATATATGTTAGAAATTATATGTAATATATGTTAGAAGCCTTGTAGTAAGTAATGTGCCCCCCACGTAAAAATACTCAGTAACTAGATAATTAGCCACAGATTGAAAATGTGTAATAAGTTTTTGCATAACTTTTCATTTCACAGTTGACCTATTGTGGTCTAATGTGGAAACGAAAGGTATATTCTTTAAATTATCTGTGAGCTTTTAAATATATAATACACATGGTTGGCTACACTGTTAATTCCAGCCAGAAAAAAAAATAGATCCCCCCACCTTTGTATCTTCGGGTACATAGTTTCCTTAAGGACATAGCTGGCAGCGCCTCTGTTCTTGTGGGATCTCACGTCATGAGTCATAGTTCGCTAATCAAACACATTTTTATGTATTTCTGGGTTTGGGCCAGCATTTTTACTTTAGATTTTCTTGTTCTCAGTGATATCTTTTTAGGAACCTTCGCAGCTGTGCATATTGGAATCCTAACCTTCTTTTCCTCACAGGATCTCGCTGGAAAGCTATGACGAACCTAGAGAAACAGCCGTATTACGAGGAGCAAGCCCGCCTCAGCAAGCAGCACCTGGAGAAGTACCCCGACTACAAATACAAGCCCCGGCCGAAGCGCACCTGCCTCGTGGATGGCAAAAAGCTGCGCATTGGTGAATACAAGGCAATCATGCGGAACAGGCGGCAGGAAATGCGACAATACTTCAATGTTGGGTATGGACCTTTCAGTCGCTTTTTCATGGGGAATGCTTCTTGTTATACTTAATGGGATGTGAGACATATTTGGTTTGCTGCGAGCCAGCATTTTGAAAAAGAACCTGAACTCAGTGTATTTTCAGAGACTAGACTATCCCCCACATGATCCTGAAAAAGAATACCTCCAACACGAAGTGACTCCAAGAGCCTAGAACATTGGCTCTCCCATGAGCTTTCCTGACAACTGGCTGAAAAGTAAATAGTTTTGCAGTTCCTTATTAAAAACTAAGAAGTATTATCGGTTCTTGTCCTTGTTGGTGTTCATTACTTCTAAGGCATCACATGGACAAGTTCGACACCATCCTTGTTTGAGATCATACATCATAAAAATGATTTCAAGAGAAACACTTGCTTTGGAATATAGAGGGATTTCTGGGCGATCAAGGCACACGTGTGGCCTTTGTAGATCACGCAAAATGGAGATTCTACTTAGGGCACGACAAGATTGTGAACGGGGAAGGCTCACTTCTGGGGAATCAAGAATGTAGATCCCAGGAGGTTTTACCCTGCTTCCTACAGGGCGAGCCTGGCTACGGTGTCCTATTACGCTGCCTGCAGCTTCATTGCTTCTGCAGAATTTTCTCAGAAAGCAGAGAAATAAAGTTGCTCATATCTGGAACAGAAGTTAGTAAGATCCCGAGGGCTGCTTAGAATAGTAAACACTGTTCTGAAAATGGCAAGAGGATACCTTAAAAAAAAAAAAAAAAAAAAAAAAAAAAAAAAAAAAAAAACTTTAAAAGTCTGCCCTATCCTTGTCCCTGGAAAGAGTCTGCCTGCTCTGACCAGTGGCCTGTGATTTACATCCCAGGGCATGAGTCTTCTCAGAGCTGAGCACGAAACCCAACACTGACGAAATAGTAAACATATGAATGAACGAATGAATGAATGAATGAAAGAAAGAAGGCATAAGTGAGCATCATCCATTAATCCCTTCTCACTAAGATCAGCTACATAATTTGTGGAGCCCAGGGCAAAATCAAAATGTGGGGTTCCTGTTAAAGTTAAGAATTTCAAGACTGCGGCAGCAGAACTTTAAACCAAACATAGGGTCTTTCTAAGCCCAGGAGCAAGCTGGGCTTAGAAAGGGGTATACAGCTGGGCTATACAGCTGCGGAGCTGTCCACCCTGCTTCCTATCCCCCCCAGCTATGGCAGGGACCAGGTGGGCAAAGTGATACTGTTCAGTTCTGGTGAGTTCTGAGCAATAAGGTTTTATTTTGAGAACTCTAATATTGTAGGTTTTTTTTTTTCCATTAAAATTGCATTATCTTTAGTTTAATTATTTCTAAAACCTCTGGATGTTATAGTGAAGGAGACATGAACTTGGGGTCAAGTTCTTCTGCTTAATCTTTCTGCACCTCAGGGGTTTTTTTCTTCATAAGATAGTAATAAAACAATTATTTTAAGAATCAAATATGTACCACATGTAAATGCCTTGTAATCTGTCAAGCTCTAGACAGCAGTAAGGTATCGACATCGCAGGAGGATGCAATTTTTTTTAAATGTTGGGCAATGGAATGAGAATCACTATTTAGAATTGGGCAAGCTGAACAGATTCGTTATAGAGTAAAGCCTGCATGTGAGTATCCTGTCACCCACGGTCTTTTTTTGGGGTATTCCTCTCTGCAGGCAACAAGCACAGATCCCCATCGCCACTGCTGGTGTTGTGTACCCTGGAGCCATCGCCATGGCCGGAATGCCCTCCCCTCACCTGCCCTCGGAGCACTCAAGCGTGTCCAGCAGCCCAGAGCCTGGGATGCCCGTTATCCAGAGCACTTACGGCGTGAAAGGAGAGGAGCCACATATCAAAGAAGAGATCCAGGCTGAGGACATCAACGGAGAAATTTATGATGAGTTCGATGAGGAAGAGGACGATCCCGATGTAGATTATGGGAGTGACAGTGAAAACCATATTGCAGGACAAGCCAACTGATAAGGGTCAAAAGATTGTTGTGACCTTAGGACTTAAAGAAGCCCTAGCTGGTTCATCCTTACCAGTGGCCAAGCACATTAACTTTCTCATACACTGACTGTTACTTTAACTGTTAGTCTTAAATAGTTGGGACATCAGCTGACTAATAGACCTCAGCCTCAAAAGGCTTGGAAAGGAAAAAAAAAATACAAGCAAACAACAATATCAACAACAAGAGATTGAAATAAGCTATGGGTAAAATAATGCCAGTAATTCAGCTGCTACATCCAAGCACTGAAGTCTTACCCGTCAACTTTTTTTTTTTTAATAAACTTTATGGCTGTTTGTTCTACAATGTTCTAGAAATTCTCACTCAGGTACACAGTGCCAACAAGTGGCTTGTGAATGTGTTTTGTTGTTTTGTGCTACAATTTTTAAAAAGAAATAAGTTTTGTTTTGTTTTTTGGGGGTTTCTGGGTTTTTTTCCTTTTCTTTTTCTTTCCTTTCCTTTTTTTTTTTTTGTAACGCACCTGACAGAAAAAAAGAAAGATGAATTTCTCTTTATTTCTCTCCACCTTCTCCATCTCTATACTTTAAAGATGGAAGTCTGTGCATGGGGGGAAAAGGGAAAAAGAGCCTGTTTTTAACTTCCTTGCTATCCACCACAAAATAAGCAATTGTTTTCTTTAGAGGACTTTCTTTATCTATTGCACACCACACTACATCTTTGAGCAAGTGCCAAATTTGTACTGAAGTGTTGACCAAGTTCCTTTTCTTTTTTTTTTTTCCTTTCCTTTTTCCTGTTCCTTCTTAAGTTAGGACAGTGTTATATCTTAGACAATCCCTTGAAAAACCTGAAATACCAGCAGCTGGTGAGATTTGACTTTTTTTTTAAATGGAAACTGTAGGTGCTGTTCTCAGGTGAAAAGAGAGAGAGAGAGAGACATAAGAAATTTAGAGAAAAAAATATTTTCTGATCTTGGATTTTTGTGTGTATGTATGTGTGTGATTATGGTACTAATAGGAATAACATTGAACCATTGTGAGTTAAACCCACATCTGGGGATGAAATCCCACATCCTCCTAAGTGACTGGTCTGGAAGCAACCTTGACCTTGACTTTGCACTTCAAATGACAACCAAGATAGGGCTCAGAAATTATATTTTTAAATTTCTAATACGATTATTATTGGATGGATCAGGCAGCCCTGTGTAATCGAGGTGTGCGTGTATAACATGGAAGCTACTAGCAAACTGTTCCCAGATGTCCCTTCTTCCTGGTCAGTTTGTTCCACTAATGTTTGCTACTTAATGATTTCTGTTTGTTTTCCTATTGATAACTTCGAGCAAAACAATCATTGTTTTCTTTGACTGTATTTGGTCATTTTCCAAAAACACAGAATTAGCTTATTTCTTCAACATTCCATCCTTTCCTGATTAGGAAATGGAACTGATGATTTTATAAGGTATTTTTCATCTCTCCATGAAATGAGGCAGAGGCCATTTGCATTTCACAGTTGTGGGCCATGTGCATCCCATACCATAAAAAGCAGGATTTGATTAAAAGTCATTGCAGCCCGACAAAATGGAGCCTGGCTGAACCCAGTGAGCCTTGCCACCACTCTTCCCTCGCCGTAAGATGAATCCACTGAAGTCCAATTTGGGGTTCCAGCAGAGTATGTGCATAGAGCAACAACCGATGGTGACAGAACTGCTTATTTAGATTTTGCCAGCCAAATGCCAAGGCAGTTATAGGGCTTGTACAAATAAATGCAAAATCATTTAAAGTCAATTGCCATTATTTGTGCTGAAGCATCAGACAATAAATACTCCAACCAGTAGCTTGGATGTGCTATGGTTTTCACTCCAGTCATCATTTTCCTATCCCACCCCTCAAACCTGACCCAAAAGTTTGATTTTTACATATAAATAAGAAAAAAAATCTCCTTTTTATTTTTCTCTCTCTCAAAAGACTTGCTCTGGGGTTTTGCTTGGAGGAGCTGATCATATCCTGCATGTCAGAGATTTTGTTTTGTTTTTCTGTTTGTTTTTGATGACTGTATTTTCATTTGAACTGCCTCTTTTTGCTAGTGTTGTAATGATGATGATGATAAAATAATAATAATAATAATAGTAATAATAATAATAATGGTCAGCTGTTCCCAGATTAGTAAGTTATGTATAATTTATTTCTCCCTCTCTATTTTATTCTCCTCTGATTTGGAAGTGCAGCCAATAAGCTGTTAGATATTTAAAACAAATTTCCATCTTCCAACTCATATATATATATATATATTTATACACACACACACACATTCACCCACACAATTTTACTTCGCCTGCAATAAGTTTTCTCCTTTTTAAAAATTTGGCCCCAACAATGTCAAGTTCTGGTGTTTCATACAAAGGAGTGAATAGGAGGGTTGTGTTCAATCTTAATTAACTTATGCTCTCATCACTCATTTAGTTATTTAATTGCCACAGTCATCTAGAGCCAATTTTTTTTTGTTTGTTTGTTTTTAAGCACTCTGGATAAGGAAAAAAAATAGACACTCGTTTTATATCGTTATGTACAATGTGAAAACAGATTTTTAAAAATTTGTTCTTCGTCTTTGTTAACAAATTCTTTCTGACTTATGTGGGTTCACCTCTCACGTTTGCTGGATACTTATTTTACACCACGTTATAAAGATGCTTTGTTTTCATTTCATGACTTTGGGCTACAAGAATACTTTGTTTTAGCTCCAGGTAGATGCCACTGAGGGCAACCACGGCTGAAACCGATTCTAACGCACTTACCAGTGAATTGACAAAACACTTCTGCTTGGTCTTTTTTTTGTTTGTTCTTTATTTTTTATTTGAAGGGGAAAGCGAAATTGTTAATGATGACCCTTAACTGCTGAAATTCAGAAGTTAATTTTATTTAGTTAGGTTGATGTCAGAGAGGCTATACCGTGCGTGGACAAAAACAGGAAGTCCAGAACCCCGCGTTCTGTTCTCGTGTTCTGACATAGCATTCACTGGGTATCGCAGTTTCTTTGCCTTAGTTTTCCCCAGAAGAAAACAACAAGAAAAATTACACTGATGTTTAAAATGCTTTGAAGTCATTTGATAAAAGGTGCTATGAATAGCAACGTAATGTGTTAACACATTGCCTTTTTGGCATTCGATTGGTTTATCATTTTTGTAAAGGATCCTAAAACTTTGTATTCTCTCTCTGTGCCCCATGATGATCAAAAAAGCTAAGGTAGAGGAAATGAGAGTAAGATCAAACTGAGATGAAGATAACATTTCCCTCCTCTATCCTTTCCTGCCTCCCTGTTCACATCTCTCTCTCTCTCTCTCTCTCTCTCTGTCTCACGCGCACACGTGCATACACACATGCACACACTCATCCCGGTACTGAGGAATAATCTTGCCTGAACTCTCATTTTATGGCTATTATAATCAGTTCCTCCAAAAATAGTCATGTTTTAATATGAACATAAGAGAACATCACTGAAGAAAAGAGGTTAAAGTTGCTCATTTACAAGTTACTAATAATTTGGCTAGTTACTGCAACTGGATAAAATACAAAACTGTTCTTCAGTACGTTTATTAATTAGTTAAACCAAATTTTAACATTTATTTGGCATCTGCTTTTAAAAGTTAACCATGTATAAAATCCCTCCCAAAGAACATAATTATTATTGAAACCAAATCCTCTTATAAGAAACGATTATAAAAGAGTTTTCTTTGATGAAATTATTTCATAGATTTGATTTCAGAGTAGACTTTTACCTTAATTCACTTAAAGAAAATTATCTTTAACTATTTTGTGGTCCCAATTTCAGATATTTTCTTAATCCAGAAGTTGCCACTGTTCCCAGCAGAAATCTCTTTTATCACATTTAAAACGTCAAAAAATAACGTTCATTCATTCTAGTGGGTGAATTATTGAATTGTAACAAGCAACTGTATATTTGCAAACAGGTTTATAAAATATTTGTCTAGCAAGTTAATAGTAAAATAAAAGTTATGGGGTCTGCAAGGAAAATTATGAAGCCCACTTAAAGTGGTTCAGATATCTCTTATAGGGCATAAGTTTTTGTTTAGACAGGCTTTTACAGTATTTAATTTTAAAGTTTCCTACAACTGTCAGTTTCCCAAGTTGAAGATGCTGTTGTGTGAAGTTTCCTACTGATTGATTCCTGTCCTTCCCAGTGTTTCTGTCCCTGGTTCACTGAAACAGTATTTATACGGCTCCGCTGGCTCTAAAGTTCTTAGTCCTTCTAACGTTTTGGATTTCACGAGTCAAAATGGGGAAAAAAAGTAGAAAAGAGACAATCAAATGCCTGGAGCTTAAAACAAAGTATGTGCAACCTACCATCTCACTTGAAATTTAATAAAATAAATAATTATGTAAATATAACATAGAGTTATAGATTTATATTTTGTTCATAACACATAGTGTAATATAAGTTGTATATTTTCATGTTTTTGGTTTTATGTTACCATTCATGCCACAATAAAAAGAAAACAGGAGTTTATGTACTCTTAAAAAAAAAGATGTGGGTTGCCACCAACCTGTTCTTTTGTTTGTTTTTTGTTTTTTGTTTTTGCATTCTCTTTTTTCAGTATTACTGCCATGCAAGGCACCAATAAAAACAGCAAATGTGTTCTTTACCTATTATACTGTGTTTCTTTCCACCATTCTTGTTATGAAGGTATAATCTTCAGTTTTATTATGGAAAGAGTAAAAGTACGGAAAATAATTTCATTTTCAATATAAATAACCCCGCTTCCTGAAGTGGACTTTGAACTGAGAGCTAAGGATTTAATTCTTAGCGGTGGACATTGCAAGAAGGACCACCAGAACTTACAATGCATCTCATCATACAGGGATCTAGCTTCACTATAATGTCAAAAGATATCGCTCTCATATGCAATTGAGTCTAATACTCTTTAAAATCCTACAGCCCGAAGCACTTTTAATGTTGTTTTCCTAAGTTTGATGCTATCATGGGGGCAGGGTTTCTACACTTTAAAATTATATTTTATCCTGTTGTTTGTATAGAAAAAATGTAAATTTCAGATTGTGAAATTACTAAGAACTATAACTAATATTCACCTTGCTGGCATCTAATTTAGAATAATGGGTATTCCTAAATACCCATTAGCCTCTGGATTCTACCTTCAACTTTTTAAGCAAATGTGAAAAACGAGAAGCCTCCTTTCCTTCTGATGACCATTTTTGCTCTTTTCCACCATATCATGTTTTTCTATCTTGATAGTTCTGTGTGTAACCGGTTCCTGTAGGGGTTTTTGTTTGTTTCCTTGGTTGGTTGGTTGCTTGCTTGCTTGGTTTTTAAGTAAGTACCAAGATGCTGGGTCAGATAGCATCTGGTTCAAATGAATATAAATTAAGTATATAAAGAGGATATACTCTAGTAACACTCAGCCGGTTGTAGCCCTTAACTGAAGTATTTTACAAAGTCTGGTCCATGGACCACCTGCTTCAGAATTAACTGTTCAAAGTGTAGATTCCTGGGCCCGACTCCAGATGTAGTGAATCAGAATCTCTAGGGATAGAGATAAAGCTGTTGCTGTTTAACAGCTCCAGATGATTATACGGCATACGCTGGTATCTCAAAACAACCAGGAGGTGGGGCTATTTTCCTCTCCTATTGACTTCTGGCGTGTCAAATTTTGCAGATCCTGCGGCCTACCATCCTTTAACTTTCAGCCTCTGTGAAAACCTTGACGCTTAGGGTCAGTGAGTGGCCAGAGTTGGAGATTTGGAAAGAGCTCTCCTAGATTGTGTTTGATCCGCCAGCGCCATGCTTGTCCGTTATCCTCTTTGCTCTGCTCTGTTCTGAGCAAAGCAGGAGGCTTCAGAGTCTCCCAAGTGAGCGGAACACTGAAAATATAACGGAAACTCACAAAGCTACACCCACTTAGTATTGGCAAAACAAATTGAGGTTCTTTTGAAAGGAAAATAGCCATTTAAGAAGTGAAGAGATAAACATTCCATGCAGTGTTTATAATGGACCACCTACGGCGGCTACGCTGGTCACAGTCTCATCCCCTTACTTCACAAAAAACAGCATTATCATAATGGATATGCTAACAATATGTGGACAGGGAAGATCTCGGCTGGCTGGTCACAGTCTCATCCCCTTACTTCACAAAAAACAGCATTATCATAATGGATATGCTAACAATATGTGGACAGGGAAGATCTCGGCTGGTTCTGAAACCTGTTCCCTCAAGGGGGTGAAGTCCCAGCCACCACCCTCTCTTTCCTACCAAATAAAGTTCACTTAGTTTTGTCCTGTGATACATCAATTTAGAAGCATTCTGTTCTTGGCCTTTACTTTTTTTTTTTTAGTTTCTTATGGAATATTTAGGACTAGACTAGCATGCAATAATGGATTGTTTTCTTACTGCCAATGCCTTGAACAACCAAAAAATACTGGCAATAGTGAAAAGAGACCCATTCTCTCTCTTTTTTTTTTTCATTTATCTCAAATTTGCCAATTTCAGTGTTGGTGTTTTGAGGACGTTCACATATGTGTTTTTCAGAAACCAGGACACTGTCATTCTTACCAAATTTTGAAGTTCAGCAGTCATCCCTATTTACAACTTAACACCATCATTGAAACCTCAGTTATAGCAATGGAGTTGAAGGTAAGCATGAATTAGACCAATGTCTGAGTTAAAGAATATTTATGAAAAAAAAGATTTATTTTTCTTGAGTTACTAAAGCAACCTAATAGCTAGCTGAGAAGACCTGTTTTATAAGTAAGCATTGTAATTAGTATGTAAAGTGTATGCAATAGTATTGCTAAAAGGTTCTTAAAAATAGTTATGTTTTCTTAAACAGGCTAAACATCTGTCCTACAATTTTGTTTGTTCTACCAATTTGCTTTTCTATTTTTACCACCAAGAATGAACCAGTTCGGCTCTGATCACAATAATCATTTTTCAATTAGTCAGGTCCAGATTCATGAGATTCCCCCCCCCATTAGTGCCATTTTCTAAATACGCAGACAAATATGGAATGGAATGGTATTTTGTTGCTATCCAAAATATAACCAAGAGGATGAAAGTTGTTTTATCATTGATGTCTCTACTGATTCAATTTAAAAAGGAAAAAATAAAAAATACCAGAACTGTAGGAATTCAGTAGGCCTAAGTAAACACCACCATTTTGTACCTTGCTTGTTCAATTCAGTATTAATTTCAGAGTCTGGAAAGCAATCCTAATTACACACAAACTGTAAAATATATTTGAAATAAAGTCTTTTGTTTATAAAAATCACTGTCATGATAACTTTTTTGATAAATTAATGTGGTCTTGATAGAAAGTTGGAGAAACTACCACAGGACATAGTTAGGTAATTAATGACAACACAGAGGACTGACTTTATTCAACTTGCTTCAACACTGGCCTTCAGTAAGCGTTCATTTTCCCTTATATACCAAACCTACAACTGACTACAGCACAAGTTTACAAATTGTGGTTGCATGAACTTTTGTTTCATTCAGGACTATAATCATTACTAGTAGGCTCCAAATAATTACATAGCTCGTCGTTTTTATTTGGAAATGATCCTTCAAGCAACGTTGTCTTCTGCGGGGTTAACATACATGAATGGAATTAACAATCTGCTTTCTTATGGGCAGAGCTCATTTGACATCTGGAAAATGAAAAGAAATTGCCAGTGGTATAACATTTGGGCACAAATCCTAACTATAGTTATTGAAAAGAAAATTTTAGATTATCCTTATTAAAGAGTTATCAATTTCTCTCTAACCTATTAATTCCACATATCTATAAAGCTTTGATATTATAGCCTATTATGTCACCCAAATCTTGGGCTCTTGCTCATAAAATCCTCTGGTGGAGCTTTATCTTTGTCTCTTATTGTTCTAGTAAAATTTTAAAAGGCAATTTAATTTTTCAGACACTTCAAGATGCCCAAAGCTTATGTTGGCAAACCTTTACAAAGTTTTGGAAATTTTACCCTTTTTCTGTAAATTTTAAACACACAAAGCCTGAGCTTGTATCATGGAAAGATATTTAAACCTTTTTATAAATAAAAAAATACAGGTCAGGAAAAATGAATGATAATCATATGAAGTTGTGCTAATGATTCGATATTTGGCAAATATTAAGTAAATGATGCTAAGTTGGTTCTCCTGGCAATAAAAAAGCCTAACCTTTGTCAAAGTTGATGAACCTCTGGCTCTCTAGTCCATCATATTGGCTTTATATAATTATATAGACTCTTACCCATTTTCAAAATTTGGTACGGCTTGTGATAAATATACAATTACAAAAATGCCAGTACAATTAACACATACCACATAAAGAAACAAGGGGTAAGGAGTAAGAATAAAAACAGATTACACATACACTTATGTAGCTCTAATCACTAAACAAAAAGATAGCCTTTATTTTCATAGCAGTCAAGGCAAAGAAGAAACTACATGGATTAGAGAATTCTTATTGCTTAATTGAAGGACGCATGCGAGTTTATCATGAGAAATAAACCTTCGTTGCCCTAAAGTCTTGGATGGATTTCACACTTAAAGGATAAGAAACAATGCAAAGAGCCACTTTTTTTGTAAGCAGATTTACAAAAGCTGTAGATTTGTTTCCTATATGCTTACTCTACCAGTCCTTGAGAAGAGTTTTATGCAAACAGTTTGCAGAGGGTCAGCGAGAGAGAGAGAGAGAGAGAGAGAGAGGGAGAGAGAGGGTATACATATGAATAGATAACTGGATATATGGATTAGATAAGGATTTACAAGGATAAAGCTGGAAGAATTGTGATTGTGATGAATATTTATCATGTCCCATAGACCAGCTTTTTCAACTATCAGATGTTTCAAATTGGCTTTTAATTATGCTATGTTCAGTATTATGATAGGTTTATACAAGACATAAAACAATACTTCTTCCCTCAACATTTGTAATTTCCAAGGAAATAAGACTAGCATACGTTAAGCAATAAAACAATATAAGAATACGATTAATGCATCAAAGACTATATGTGATATGGGATTTCAAATGAGAATAAAAATCACTTAATATTTACCGACACTTCGGCTTCTATATAAATGTAATAGGTGGTGAATAGCCACCCTCCCACTGGAACAACTAGAAAAAGCTAGAAAATCACAAAAATTGTATTTTAAAGGCATTAGAGGAGGAAAATGAGACTAGATGAACCACAATTCTAGAAAATCAAGACTCTGTCCTAGGTGAAGTTGATGGTGGCTAACCATTTCTATTTAATGAAGACATTAGCAAATTCTGAAGGTTGCCATAAAAGTGTTGGCACCTCCTGGGTGAAAAAGAGACCAGCAAAGCAGTTGTATGGATCTGAAGTGACAAATCAGAAACTTGAAGGACCTCAAACACAAGACTGGTTTTACTAATGGCATATTTTCTGAGTTCTATGGCTGTACGGGATGCAGGAGATTTATGGTAAAAGTTTCTCAAAGAGAGATTGAGGTCTCCTGTTGCCTTTTAGTGCTTAGGAAACAAAGTCCAGCCAGATGTGGGACCTGCCTCAAGTGCACAGCTAGTCTCCCTTTCAAAATTTTTGACAGATTTTATCTTCAAAAGGTAGGATTCTGGAGAGTCAGACTGGCTATCTTCAAAGGGCAGAACTGAGGGGCCCCTGGGTGGCTCAGTCGTTAAGCGTCTGCCTTCGGCTCAGGTCATGATCCCGGAGTCCTGGGATTGAGCCCCGCATTGGGCTCCATGTTCGGCGGGAAGCCTACTTCTCTCTCCCCCAATCCCCCGCTTGTGTTCCCTCTCTCGCTGTATCTCTCCCTGTCAAATAAATAAATAAAATCTTAAAAATAAAAAAAAGGGCAGAACTGAATCTCCTGCAGTCTTTCATGGCTGAGGAGACAAATACCCATTATGCTCACAAGCAAAGTTTGGGAAAACCACACTCTGAGGCAAAATAGAGGTAGCCTGAGTATTATTAAAACTGCCAAGCAGCCTTGATTCAACTAAATTCCTGATAAGAGTAAAATAATCAGCCCTTCACCCTATCTGTCCAACACAAGAACGGGAAACTCCACTATGGCAGAAGATTAAATCAAACAGGTTCTTTGTAGTTTTTTTTTTTTATTAAAAATTTAGGAATAAAAAAATTCTAAATACAGGAAAAGACAAAGAAATGACTGATAATCAAAGATAAAACAAACAGTAGATGTAGGCCCACAAATAAAACTGATATTAAAGTTAGCAAAGACTTCAACATAATTCTAGCTAATATAGTTAAAAAAATTTATGAAAAATAGACAAAATAGATAGGTGAAATCTATGAATAACAATCAGGTAGACACAAGAAGACAGGTTTAGTAAGATTAGGAAAAAGGAAGAGAGTTTAGTTAGAAAAATACAGAAATTGATCAAAAAAAGTATTTAAAGAGATAATTGCTGAGAACTTTTCAAAACTAATAAAAGATATCACATAGATTCAAGAAGTTCAGGTAATCCAAGTGGGATAAGTAAAAAGAAAACCACATTTATAAACATTACAGTAAAACCATTGAAAGCCAATAACAAAGATAAATTCTTAAAAGCAGCCAGAGGAAAAAGTACATGATCACCAAAAAAGTGACAATGAAACTGACAGCTGACTTCTCGATAGAAACAATGGAATCTAAAAACAATGAAATCATATTTTTAAAGTGCTGCAAGAAAAATTTGCCAAACTAGACTCCTATGTACCATAAGAACTATCCTAGAGCAATGAAATTGCAATAGGGACATTTCCAGACAAACAAAAGCTTGGAGTACTCATCTTCAGCAGATCTGATTACAGTATTAGAGAGATTTCCTCAGGCTGAAGGAAAATGATTCTGCGTGGAAAATGGAACTGCAGATATAAATGAAGAGCACTGGAAATGGCAAAATATGTGTGTTAATATAAATGAGTTGGATCTGTACACAGTGCCTTGTCAAGTTTTAAATAAATGTAGAAACAAATTCATGACAGCAATGATGAAACAAGGGAAGAAGATAAATAGATTTTAAAAATCTAATTGTCTGGCAGCATCAAGAAGTCAGTGATGCATGTGGTGATCTTTAGAGTAGCCAAAAATAGAATGGTGAAAGAATTTATAACCAACTTTAAGACAGAAAAAAATGGAATAATAATAAAAAAATGTAAAGGGAGACTAGACTAAATAAAATAAAATGCATGCCACCACAAGAGATATAACCCAAAATGGTTGAAAGTAAAATAATGGAGGAAGATAGATCATGCAAATACTATGAAAAGAAACCCATGATCACTTTACTAATATCAGACAAAGGAGGCTTCCAGACAAGAAGCATTACAAAAGATAAATATATTTCAAATGAATCAATCCAGTTGGAAGATAGGAGAATTTTTGAAATTTATGTACTAAAAATCATAACTTTGAATGATATAAAACAAGCCAAAAATGACAGAACTAAACAGAGAAATACACAAATCCACCAGCATAACAGAGGCCTTTAATATAGTTCATTCAATAACTATTAGAACAAGCTGGAAGAAAATTAATAAAGTTATAGAAGGGCTGAATACTACAATTAACTAACAAACACGATCGAATGGACATGTATAGAACACTTCCCCCAAAGATGATAGAATTAACATTCTTTTTCTTTTTAAACATCACAAATATGATTTTTTTATTTGTCACCATTAAATGTCTGACTTTTAAACAGATTATTGGACTGGTGGCTCATATCCATCAGCTCGTTCAACTTTAGCACCAGTCTCATCCCCAGTTGCTTTTCCAGAACTACCACCTTCACCATGAAGCTCCACGAGCTTTCCCAATTCAAACTTGGGCTTCTTCAGCATTTTTACTTTTCTAACGAAGACATCATGAAGTGGATAAATAGACTGACAAGCCTTTTCTATATCTTTTCCGATGCTGTCTGGAATCAATTTATTGACCACTTCTTTCAAGTCATTTGTTTGCACCTCTTGGGTCATGATTTCCATCATCTTTTTCCAAATTTGACAGTCCTGTTGGTGCTGAGCATAAGAGGTCTTCTGAATCTGATTATTGCGTTTTTTAGTAAAACCAACACAAAATAGACGAAGCAAATAACTATTGGTAGTCTTGACATCAACATGAGCTTCGATCATGGTCTGCCATTTTTTGACCATGGAGCACATTTTGTCACGGGTAAGATCCATGCCATGGAAATTAGTCAGGCAGTTTTTGCCCTGAACATCCTCAGTAATTAGCTTGAATTTTCTAAATGTAACTTCATCATTCTGCAAATCATCAAGGCTCACTTCAAAAACCCGACCCTTGAGGCCATCAGATGCGATTTTGGTTCCTTGAGTTCTTGTGACTAATGTTTTTCCAGTATTTCTTATATTGAACATAGCTGGTGCTTTCACATCATACCAATCTTTCTTAGTAAATGGATCAACCACTTTCTTCTTGGCTCCCTTTTTGCCGCCTTTCATAAGGCACTTGTTCTTGCCGACCACCATGGCACTGCTCAGGGAGCCAAAAGGCTAGAATTAACATTCTTTCCAAGTGCCTGTGAAACCTTTTCCACAATCAACAAGGCAGTGCATCATTTAAAAAATCGGGTGTAGACTATTTCCTAACCCAATAGAATTGAACTACTAATAAATAACTAACATTTAACTAGAAAAACTCCAATTGCATCAAAATAAAATAATATCATAGATCAATAAGAGTATGAATTCCTCCCTTGCTTTTATCTATTTTCTTATAGCTCATATAGCTCTTGCTGTTTTACCACGTATTCTTTGCGGGGTTTCCTCTCAATTGGAATATCACTTTTAACTCCTTCTCTCTTCCTCCATACCTCCTCTCCAAACTCTAGGGAGTATGAAAGAGAAAATAAGACTTTAGGAACCTCCAGTTGTTTCTTAACTTGGATCATAGCATCAGGAGATCTGAGCTCACACTAGTGTAATCAGCTAAAGCTATTACACACTACAAAGAATACCCCAATTCATACCGTCATGCCATGTGAGGCCACACTCACTTTCATTTCTGGGTGATAATGCTGTGAAGCTTTTTTCATCTCTTCCCAACATAATTGGGACCATAATATGGGACACCCACAATTGTGTGTTGGGGAGAGAGAATTCTTCCTCTACCCTCCAGGGTCTTCCAGCTGGATGAGAATGTTTTTATACATTTTAGACAAAAAAGATGATAAATTTGAGAAATTTCCAGGATGAGGAAAACAGGTGTTTTCGAGCTTTAATTAGTAAGGATTTCTAAGTAGAATTTGGGCTGAGGTAGTAGATTAGTAAAAAAAAAAAAAAAGTAACAAGGTTTATTTCTACAGCTTTTTTGACTTTAAAGTCCCTATCTCTGGTGATAAAGATTTCTCTTTCCTTCTTAGTACAGAGAAGCTATTTTTCATATGGGAGATTTGTTTCTCACTTTCAGGAGGACAGAGGAGGGTCTGAGTGTCTTCGCACTGGTTGTTTCTCAAGTAGCTTCAATTCAAAATGATCAATATGCCATTGTGGTGCATATGGGGCCGGCCTGCCCTGGGCTCCTCCATGTGTAACTGTGTGTTTAAGACCGGGTGGCCAAGCTATATCGAGTTGCGAGCACTCCCCGTGTAATTGTGATCTGGTTGACTCAACAGAGGGTTGGAAGTTCCTCCAAAGTTGACCAGATAAGTTGTTGTACATTAATGATTGGGACCATTTCAGAAGAAATTCGATCACTCATAACTTTGGAAGAAAAGACTTTAAGTGACAAGAGTCGCAGGAACAATATCTGTGAGTCATCTGCCATCCTATTAAAGAATAAGCGTAGAAAACATAAGCCATGCCTAGCCATAGTTCATGTGTTCTGTCCTACAATTACCTCTTCAATCTCATCTGATTTTTTAATCTGTGTATGCATGTCCTATTTCCCCTGGGAGCTTGGAATGTCATCCTCTTTTCTCCACCACTGGTGACTCTTGCTGAGTTCCCTGAGCTCCTTGGGGTTGCTCCTGTGTTTGAGGCAACCCCACCCCAGTCCCTTCTCCAGCTGCCCTGCCTCCCACAGGCTCGGCGGCCCGGGTGCTCCTTCCCACGACTGCATCATGCACCCACAGACCAAAGTGATCTTTGCATAGATGAAGAAAAATCCTTGTGCTTTCTCTACAAATATAATGGGAATTAAGGGAAACAAACACTAGAAAGACAACTGAATTCTGGCGCTTACTTGATGTCAGCTGCTAAGGATACATACAGAGAAGAGAGGCAATGATCTGTCTTCAAGGACCGATTATCATCCGGTGTTGGCATAAGGCAGACAAGTATTCTCTGTGATGGAGGAGGACAAGCCATGAGGACTTGATCCATGGAGCTTGCGCAAGAGTTCTTTGCACTTCTGAGCACTTCAGATACCATTTTTGTGACTTCGAATTCCTATCTGTACAGGACTCTTGTCTGACTCCCATCTTATCTCTCACAGACACTTCCTTCTTTCCTTCTTTCTGCTCCAAGTTTACAGTGTGGAATTTTACCTGATCCCTGTATTCCTGGAAATCAGCGATGCTCAAGAAATCCCCCACCATCTTTTGTGTTCTGGAAAAAGACTTATACCAAGGAACCACACTTCCCTTATGATAGAATTAAGACTCGTGGGTGCTCCCTTCCCACGCCCCTCTACCTGTGATAAGGCCAGACATAGTCCATCTAAACTTCCATCTTTTGCCACATAAATGATTAGCTGAACTGCTTGTGCTCTCTGATCTATGGGAGCAAAATGCTTGTTAATCAAACTGGTTCAGTTTCTTTCCTTCCCCTGGACTTGACCCACCCTCAGTTTGAGCCGGCACACACCCCCTTCTGCGAACAGCCTGGCCTCAGGATCAAGCACTCTGATCTACTCTCCCTTCAGGCCACCCTCTTACCCCCACTTCCCGCACACGTAGTTCTTTCTATGTATTTCCCCCCTCCCCCCATTAAAAACAAAGACAAAAACCACACAACTCTTTGTGCCTAACTCTTAAGACTCTTGCCTGTGTTATGGTCAGAGTTCTCTCTATTGACATAGCCCCTTTCCCCTGCAAAAATCCTTTCCTGCTCCCACCCCCTGATGCAGCGATCCTTTCTAATATTAGTATCTCCTTACTAAATCAGGATTTTTTATTTCACAATGTAATCCCAGAAATGGAATGTAGTTCCTTTTCCTTCATTGTCATACTATAAGGAGTTGATGTACATAGTAGGTTTTCCTGAAAGTTGAAGACAAAGAGCATAAATGGGGCACAGGGATGCAAGTGCACCTGGCTTTGGGGTCCCCCAAAAAGACCAAGTTTGGCCCCTCACTGCTAGCAAGATCCAAAGGCACAGAGACGAGTGGTGGTGAAATGAGAAGGGAATTTATTTCAGTGAGACTAACATCAAGAAGACGGTGGACTAAAATCTCAAAGACCATCTCCAAAGTGTTGACAATACTTCTAGGTTTATATAAGGCAAGTGTGGGACAAAGGTCGGTGGGTACATGCAACGGGCAGGAAAGGCCAGCTCGATCATTTGAGGTCAATCACACGGGGTCTTGCTGGCAAGAGGGCCACTTGAGGGAGTAGCTTCAGTTCCCTTCAAGGGATGCTTTGCCCTGCGGGGTCTTTTGTGTGAGTTCAGAGTTAAGCTGGAAAGAACTTAATCAATTAGAAAGTACAGACTGACGTCAAAATAGAAGTAGTCGAAGTCCTCTTTAGGGAGGATTCAAGTTCTAGCCACACAATAGAAATACCACTTATGCCTCTAAAAATCATGCTCTCTGACCTTGACAGTTTGGGGCTCCGGCTTGGATGCTCTGCCTTGGATGCTCTGCCTTCTTGATTCTCCTCCTATTCCTTTACACTCTCATTTCTTACGCTGAACACAATTATTTATTTATTTGTTACCTTTCATTTTATGGCTCTTGGCTTCCCACTCCCATGTACTTAGCACATTTTTTAAAGATAAAAAGAAGAAAGCCAGTTCTTCCCTAAAACAAACTATATCCACTGGGTATTATGACCACCCAGAGAAACGACAGTTTAGGCATATGGAAATGTGCCTGGACTAGATGGTTCTGGAGCTACTCTGCAACTAACTAGCTTCCTGACTTTGCTCAGTCACTTAACTTCACTGGGATCTTTTTTCTTTCTCCTTGCTGTGAAAGAACTGTTGAATTGGATGGCTTCAACTATCCCTTCCATTTCTCTGATTCTATAGTTCCTTGAAACCAAATACAGTGAGGGTCCAGAAAAAAAGGAAGACATGCCATGAGTGGCATTGATCCTGAAGACAAGCGGAGGGGGGAGAGAAATCTTTACAGCAGGTCTCAGACAAGGAGGTGTGGGACTGAGCAATGTTGAGTAGAGGAAAGAACGCGGGGTTTTAGACAACGACTTAGACTAAAAATCTGAAACAACTTCTAGTCACTAAGCAACTTCAGGCATGTTAATTGATCTCTCAAAGCTCCAATTCTTTAATAGGAAATGGCAACTCAATTTTCGGGGGTAAGGATTCAATGTCAGAGTAATTTATATCATCTTAGTATCATTTTACCATGGTTCCCTGCTTAAATGTCTTCCATATAATCTCTTCTAACTTTCCCTCTCTGTAGCACAATTTACCCTCCTTATTTATACTTTAAAAATATAAAGCTGCATATACTTTAAATATATTATTTAAGGGGCCCCTGGGTAGTTCAGTCAGTTAAGTGGCTGACCCCTCTTCAGGCTCCACACTCAGTGGGAGTCTGCTTGAAGATTCTTTCCCTCTGCCCCTCTCCCCACTCATACCCACAGGCACACACACACAGTCTCTTTTAAATAAATAAACAAATCTTTAAAAAATATTATTTAAAAATACAATATTGTATTTATTATCTTGTAAATCTCTTTTGCTAATTAAACTGTGCACCCCCTTGAGGGAAGGGAAAGTATCTTTTTTTGTTCTATATCCTCAGTGTCTTAACATAGTGCATGGCACTTGACAATAAGTTTTGCAGAAAAAATAAAATAATAAATTAATGGATGAATGGATGATGGATATGGGGACTTTGCAAATAGGTCTCGTGCATAATTTCATACCAGTGAATGTTCTATTCTTATCTGCAAGAGCAATTGTTTGAAAATTTAACTTAAAATAAGTAAAAGATTTTAATGACATCAGTGGGATTGTTACTAATTTTTAAAGATTGACACTTGATAACTTGTCCCTAGGGCCGGTCAAACTACTTCATAGCCTCCAGGCATTGATCCTATTAATGTCTCAGAGGTCATTTTTATTATATTCATTAACCTAATCTGAGGAAGTAATTTGTTATATATCCTTTAATCTTTCCCCCTAATTTTGGGAGTATACTGTAATTCTTAACTTACTAAAAAATTAAATTGAATAAGACATAATTTTAACCATTTTAGCAAAAACATGATAAAAAGCCAGAACTCTGCTTTCAGAAACCACTTCTTCATAGCATTTCATAATATATACTTTTTTTTTTTAACTTAAAGAAGAGTAAGCAGGTGTTGTAACTGATTCCACACTCCTTCTGCTCGCTGCTCGACTGGCCATTAAGTCAAGAGGCAAGATCTGGGGGGAGGAAATCAACTTTATTTGGAAAACCAGCAAATGGAGGACATGGCTGATGTCCCCAAGAACCACCTCCCCCAGCATGAGATTTGAGCTTCTTTTATGTTAGGAAAAGGGGAAGACTCAGGAGGGGCTTAGAGTGAAAAGGTGACTGACATCTGAGGAAGGTTGTATAACTTCTTCTGTCTTTGGTCAGTTGATTTTGGGTACAGGAATCTGGTCATGTCACTCCTGCAAACCTTAAACATAGCATAGTCATTTCTGTACGTATTCCCTTATCTCCTTGAGTGAGGTAAATTGGGGTAAAAAAAAAAAGCAGTTTTTTTTTTCAAATCTCAGCTTTAAATTCCTTTTCAAATTCCTCTGATGATTAACATGTTTGTATGCAGGGTTAAGCTGGGGTCCCTAAGCTCTAGGTCACAGCAACAAGGGAGATAGAAGCAATATGGAGTCAGACATGCTAAGTGTCTCCCTGGTATAGTGTTTTGGAACTGCCACTTCACCTGAACATCTGTGTTGAACACATTCTGTCTCTGAGGTTTCAGAAAATACTTTCTGCCTTTCTGTCTTTCATCAGCAAGCAGGACCACTTATGAATGGTTGACTTAAGAGAGGAAGTTTGCAAATCTTTAGGTCTTAATTAACGATCAACCTCAGTTAGTTTCCAAATTCCATCTGAAAAGAACACTAAGAAATGAAGTAGAAGAGATTTTAATTCTTAAAGTTTCTCTTGTCTCTCTGCTGATAGAAATGAAGTTATATGTAGGAGGTGGGTAGTGCCACCATAACCTATTTTATTCTGTCTGAATGAGGAAGGTCGGTATATTATCCCTCCAGGGAGAGGAAATTGCATAGACATCTCCAGGAATGACAATAAAGACATCCTTGACAGCATGTTGAAAACATGGTAAAACTTTCTTTTTTTCCCTATGGGGAAAAAAATCAGTATTTAAATGACAGATGAAAGTAAGTGATGGACAAAATACATTATTCTTAAAGTGTCTCGTGGTGTTTCTGAAAGAACGATTACATTTTGAAGACTGAATTAAAATTGGTTTGATAATAATATATCAGTTTATCAATAAGACAGTGAAACTGCTCTTTGAAACCATGTTTTTAAAATTTCTTGTTGTGTTAGCTTTGTCTCCAAGCATCTAGGCCCATAAAAACAACTGAGAAAAGGGGGAGGGGGGGCAGTGGGCAAAAACTTTGCTTTATTTTAATACAGGAAGTTTTTCCTAAAGTTTTCAGTTTAACTTCCCTTTAACTTCAGAAATAACAAATAATGGAAGTTTCAAAATGTTAATGACTATCCTCTTGAAGAGTTTAGCCAAGTAGAAACTGCCTTCATTTGAGCCAGTAATTTTTTGGCAGCTTAGGAATTCATTTCTATCATTTGTGGTAGTTCTGCAAATTGCCAAAAAACCAGCACAACTGGGCTAGCCTTGATTTAGAGTAGTGTGGTTCCACCTGATAAGTTAGTATTTGACTTCATTTATGTCAGAAGACTTAAGAAGACTTAACCCCCCAGAAAGATTGAGAATATCAAGGAATTTCTTATTCTAATCAAGCATGTAGATAATTTTCAGTTTTTGCTTTGTAAATAATTTTGTGAACATTTATGTATATAAATCTTTGTTGGTACATTTTTATTTCCTTATAGGTATTAATAGGTCAGAATGTTTGATATTTTTCTGGCCAAATTTCTTTCCAGAAAACATACAATTTACATCTCTTTTGCTTCTAGTCCGTTTTAGATCATGCCTTCTTTAAGGCAATTGGATCTCTACTCCAAACCTCTGTTCATTTTGCCTCAGAACAGATTTCTCTTGTTTTGAAAATAAGAAGGTTAGAGTCTCCATGGAAGGAGTAAATGAACTCCATTTACGATAAAAGCTCTTTCCCACACCCAATTTTTAAATCATGAGTCAAGTAAAACTCTTCACTTCTGCCTGGAAAATCCTTAAAAATAGAGCATACCAAAATGGACAGAGTAGAATATCCATCTACATGGATTGAATGTCCAGCTATATTTTTGACTTAGGAGTATGCATGCCAGTCTTTACACATGTAAAATGAAGTCATTGTACTAAATGATCTTACAGTTTTCTCCCAGTTTCAAAAAATTTTTATGGATCACCCT